>NW_027443636.1:0-270200 GCF_048569485.1 Anomaloglossus baeobatrachus
GCAACTTGTAGTGTTCTCATTTTTCGGGAAATGGGGCTCACTGATGGCTTATTTGTTTGCATGTTTAGCTGAACCATTTTTGCGCAGATGCTACGTTTTGACTCCCTGGAATTGCATTTTGCTCAAAATTTGCGAAGACCAAAAAACTTAACTTTGCCGGTTGGAATTTTTTTTTACGGCTACGCCGTCTACCGATCATATCAATTCATTTTAGATTTTGATAGACTGGGCATTTCTGAACTCTGTGATACCAAATGAGTGTATATTTATTATTTTTTTAACCCTTTGATTTTTAGTGGGGCGAATGGGGAGTGATTTAAATTTTTAGTTGTTTTTTTTAATTCTTTAAAACTTTTTTTTAAACTTTTTTTATTTTAATAGTCCCCCTAGGGGTAAGGATTAGCTGTCTGATCGCTTGTTCATTTCTGCTGATCAGAGCGGCAGAGCTCTGACCAGCTGAAATGCTGCTGCCCTGTTACAACCAGCCGGCTGTAACAGGATGTGAGTCATGATAGCGACATGAGTCATGACATAACCCTGTGCTACCATGGCAACCATCGGCTTCCCGTGATCGCGTCACGGGGACTCCGATGGCGTCGAGGAAAGGAAATTTCCCTGCCATGGACAATTACATTGCGCTGTCAGTATTTGACAGCGCGGTCTAAGGGATTAAAAGGCATGGGTGAATCGTGGATCCACCCTTGCTTGTAAGCTACACATGTCTGCTGTTCAGATCAGCATATATGTGCGGAAATCGGTGCCGGTTTACTGCAGCAGCCGACGATGATTACACCGCCATTATCTACGATGTACCCAGTACGTCCAATGTCTGTAAGAGGTTAAGTCCCTTGTGGTCATTCCTATGTAGATTTTCTGGCATGGATACTGGGCGTAATAAATCACGCCCTTAGAAGCACAAATATGTTGGTGATTTATTGTGTAAGTTTGTGTTCCTTCCGATTTTTTAATGGGAATCTGTCACCAGATTTGGGAACTACAAGCTGTGTCCAATACCACTGAGTTCTTATATACAGCATTCCAAAATACTGTATATAAGAGCCTAGGCTGCTCTGTAAAACGGAAAAAGTACTTTTATAATACTCACCTAGGGTGGGTCCAGTCCAATGGGTGTCGCAGCTCTCCAGTGCGGTGCCTCCTCTTTTAGGTCTGACGCATCCTCTCTGCTGCGATCTTCGGCCTCCTTCTTCCCAGTCCGGTGTGGATGATGTGTCTACGTCATCCACACGAGCCGACATTGCGGTCCTGCGCAGGCGCATTCATCTGCCCTGCTGATCAAAGTACTGTAATGTGCAGGCGCGAGGAAAGGTTAACCCCTTCACGACCGGCCGACTTTACACTTTCCGGTATTTGTGGGGGTTTGCCATTCTTCTGACAGACGTAACTTTTTTATTTTTCAGTCAATATGGTCATGTGAGGGCTCATTTTTTGCAGAATGAGCTGTAATTTTAAATGAAACTGTGAGTTTTACCATGCAGTGTACTGTAAAATGGTAAAAAAAATTCCAAATGTGGAGAAATTGCAAAAAAAAGTGTTATTGCTCTATTGTTTTTGAGAGATTTTATTCACTGTGTTCACTATATGGTAAACCTGATGTGCTGCTGTGATGCCTGAGGTTACTGCAAGTTTGTAGACACCAAACATGAATAGGTTTACTTTAATCTAAGGGGTTAAAAAAATAATCAGAAGTTTGTCCGAAAAAAGTGACGGACGTTTTGCGCCATTTTCTGAGACCCATAGCGTTCTCATTTTTTTAAATCTATGGCTCAGTGATGGCTTTTTTTTGTATCTCGAGCTGACGTTTTTAACAGTATCATTTTTGCGCAGATGCTATGTTTTCATTGCCTGTTATTGCATTTTGCTTAAAATTTGTGGCAACCAAAAAGCGTAATTTTGGCATTTGGAATTTTTTTGCTGCTACGCCGTTTACCAAACAGAACAAATGATTTTATATTTTGATATATATCCGGGCTAAAGACAGCGATACCAAATGTGTGAATATATTTTTTTTTAACCCTTTATTTTTCAGTGGGGCAAAAGAGGGATGATTTGAACTTTTAGGTGTTTTTACTTTTTTTTTACTTTTTCAAAACTTTTTCTTAATTTTTTTTTAAATTTGACTAGTACCCCTAGGGGGCTATTAGGATCAGCTGTCTGATCACTCATTTATTTATCCCAATCAGAGCAGCACAATTTAGACTGGGAGAAATTATCATCTCTTGTAACAGCCAGTATTTGGCTTTTTCTTACAGGACCTGAGTCATATGAGCTACAGGAGTCATCACATGACCCTGTGCTATCATTTTAGCCACCAGATTGTTAAGGGGTTAAAGATCTCTTACGCATATGCACTACAATACATGGATCTGCTTTGAGCAGGGCAGATCAAAGTGCGCCTGCGCAGGACCTCAATGCCAGCTAGTGAGCATGATGTAGGACGCGTCATGCACATGGGCCTCAGAAGAAGGAGGATGGCGATCGCCGCAGAGAGGAAATGCCGGACTAGAAAGAGGAGGCAATGGGTTTGAGATAATGATCAATAACTTTTCTAGCTATTTCATCATCAGCTGACAGTCTCCTTTTTTTCTCAGCCCCAGATCCCCTTGAGTGGAGCCCCAAAAATTGGTCTGTGCGATTTCTTCCTGTAAGCTCCCAAAGTAAGTCTGCCATCTTATCTTTCTTCTTCCTGCTCCAGCTGTAAGGCTACTTTCACATTTGACAGGATGCAAACCGCATATGACCGGATCCTGTGGATTGAATGTGCAACGCATGCAACCGCAATTGTTATTTTATTGTATGCTTCTACTTCTACTTGTGATGGATGAAGGGGAACACAGAATATATCGGCTGGCACTGTAGTCAGCTGAACGGGAATAAGCTGAACTCCTGATCTCACATCCCGCACACGCTGTGATGGATGCAGGTTAACAGCAATCACTGCCTGCTGCCGATCACGTGTGACCATGTTCGGGTTGTGTGGTCATGAGTTCAGCTGAGTTCAGATCAGCTGACTCCAGTGTTGGCCGATTACTTTCTGTGTCCCCCTGCATCCATCGCAGAGTGTTCGGGCTGGAGTTCAACAGAGTTCAGATCAGCTGACTCCAGTGTCGGCCGAATTCAGCTGACCTCACAGGCAGCACACGCTGCGATAGATGCAGGGGGACCCAGAACAAGTAATCGGCCAACACTGGAGTCAGCTGATCAGATTAGTTGATCTGCTGGCTGTATGGTTAGAAGTAGGAATGAGTGAGCACTAAAATGCTCGGGTTCTCGGTAGCCCATGAGTATTTTTTTGTTTTAAATTCATTAAAAAATAAACAAAAACCCCAAACACATAACCCTAACTCTAGGGTTAGGGAGTAAAAAAATAAAATGTGTGGACTGCCGCTGCATTTTCTATTGCTAAGGTAACCCAAGCAGCTACTGGCTGCTAACCCCCACTGCTTATATGACCTTCACTGGCAATGGAAAATCCAGGGAAGCCCTTTTTTAACGTTTTTTGCCCAAAAACTAAAAAAAAAAGACATCTTCACCCTGTTTTTGTATGCTAGCCAGGTACAGCAAGCAGGTACGCGCTGCCCCCAACCCCCAGCTGCCTATTTGTACCCGGTTGGGAACCAAAAATACAGGGAAGCCCTTTTTTAAGTATTTCATGAATTTCATGAAATAATTAAAAAAAACAAAAAACGACATGGGCTTCGGCCAATTTTTCTGACGAGCCAGGTACAACTAGGCAGCTGGGGATGGGAATACGCAGTGCAGGGTGGCCCAAGCTTTCTTGGCCCCCCCCCTGCTGCGAATTGCAGTCAACAGTCGCCACAGAATATGGCGCTTTCTTAAAAGCGCTATCTTCTGGCGTTGTGTCCAACATCTCTCCAAGCGGCCCTGGTGCCGGGTGGCACGTTGGGTAATAAGGGGTTAATACCAGCTTTGTTTTACCTGCTGGTATAAAGCCTGAGATTGCTAATGTCAGGCCAAGTTTGACCCGGCCATTAAGAATCTCCAATAAAGGGTTAAAAAAAAGACATCACACAGAAAAAATACTTTATTAGAAATAAATACACAGACACACTTAGGGACTCCATCTTTATTACTCCCTCTCACCCCTTCACGATCCTGGTCTTCTGTCTGAGAGAGAGGGAGATTTCTGTATTGACCATGCCAAGCTGCTTTCTGGGCATGCTCAGTACAAAAAACAGGATTCTGTCTATCAGGATCCGGCGACTTCCGGTACAGCAGGATCGGGGTCATTGAAATACATTGCAGGTACCACTGCATGTACTAATACAGATGGCCACCTGGTGGCGCTATAACAACACAAAAATCTAATATCACCCATGTAACGCAGCCTAAGCCTCAAAGGCTACCATTACTATTACCGATAGAGCTAACAGCCATGAATCATCGTGATCCGGACTCACCTATAAAGTGCACTTATAACTGGATGTTTTGAGTAGCCCTGACACGCGTTTCTCACCTGGCTTACTCGCTTGAGGAAAGTGTAATGTGCATGTTTTATTATGTGGTGTCTTGGGCGAGATCGTCGCTGTTTGGGCGCATGCAGGGGGTGGGACGCCGCACATAGAGTCCGCCTCATCCAGTCATTCCAGGGGAAGCGTGGATCGGAAGAATACTTCCACTAACGTCAGTTAACCCATGCATCCTTCTAAGGAAGCTCCCTTGGCGGGGACTCATGCTGAGGCAGCCCCGCACATGCGCACCCAACGAGACCATATCTACTACTGGCAAGTGAAAGGGCACGACCAGGGTGGTAAGAAAATCATCCAAACATAAGGAGAATCAGCCTTAAGCTGGTGTCACACATAACGACGACGACAACGACGTCGCTGCTACGTCACCATTTTCTGTGACGTTGCAGCGACGTCGCTGTCGCTGTGTGTGACATCCAGCAACGACCTGGCCCCTGCTGTGAGGTCGCCGGTCGTTGCTGAATGTCCAGCTTCATTTTTTGGTCGTCACTCTCCCGCTGTGACACACACATCGCTGTGTGTGACAGCGAGAGAGCGACGAAATGAAGCGATCAGGAGCCGGCACTGGCAGCTGCGGTAAGCTGTAACCAGCGTAAACATCGGGTAACCAAGGGAAGACCTTTCCCTGGTTACCCGATGTTTACGCTGGTTACCAGCCTCCGCTCTTGCTGCCAGTGCCGGCTCCTGCACTGTGACATGTGGCTGCAGTACGCATCGGGTAATTAACCCGATGTATACTGTAGCAAGGAGAGCAAGGAGCCAGCGCTAAGCAGTGCGCGCGGCTCCCTGCTCTCTGCACTGTGACATGTAGCTGCAGCACACATCGGGTTAATTAACCCGATGTGTGCTGCAGGAGAGCAAGGAGCCAGCGCTAAGCGCGGCTCCCTGCTCTCTGAACTGTGACATGTAGCTGCAGCACACATCGGGTTAATTAACCCGATGTGTGCTGCAGGAGAGCAAGGAGCCAGCGCTAAGCGCGGCTCCCTGCTCTCTGAACATGTAGCACAGCGACCTTATGATCGCTGCTTCTGCTGTGTTTGACAGCTAAGCAGCGATCATAACAGCGACTTACAAGGTCGCTGTTACGTCACCGAAAATGGTGACGTAACAGCGACGTCGTTGTTGCTGTCGTTTAGTGTGACACCAGCTTTAGCCTAAAGAATATGACCATGTATAGTCCTTAAAAGATTTTCTAATGTCCCTATATCATGCAGAGACAAAATTCTTATAGTAATATGTGTGTATATATATATACCCCTAGATTCTAAATGGACCTTGCGATACCACAAAGTGGGACCACAGTCATGGCGCAGCTTGAAATGTCTCTGGATCATCCTCAGGGAATCAAGATCCACAACATCACACACCGCAATTATGTCCCTAACATGTTCCCTCGTGCGGACGCGTTGTTCCCTTGATGTTAACCCAATATAAATTAGGCTACAGCCACATACTGCATAATAGATAACGTGACTTTTACTGCATGAGTTGTAACTTTTTATTTTATACTCTTTAGGTCCATCCCAAGCTGACAACATCTCTGGGCAGACAAAAGGAAAACAACCAAATTTGGGACTCCCTTTCTCAAAGCGAGATACCACCCTAGGTACGTAATGGTTCTTCACCAGCATATCCTTTAGGCTTTTCCCCCTTCTAACAGGTAAGAGTGGGCGATGAGTAAAACGTCGTTCAAACTCTGGTCGGTCTTCAGTAACGACCAGTGTTTGTTCAAGATCTGCCTGATCGCCCCCCTCTGACTGTTAACTTGGAGATGAAATGTATCTGTGAGGCAAAAGATTCTTCCCTCTTACTTGTTGATAATAATTGTACCCGTGGAGAACCCTTTTCTGTCTGGTACCCCATTTTTATATTATAGTCCAGAAAATCAATTGCCTCCCGATCTGTCTTATAGGTTAGTTTGATGTTATATGGGTTATTGTTCAACCAAGTCATGAAGCTCTGCAGTTCAGGACCGGTACTTCTCCAGATAATAAAGATGTCATCTATCTTACCACCTAGTGTAAAATTAATAGATTTTGGATAAGCCAAATGGACGACAATGTTTTAATTTTGTTACATACATTTTTCCTTCTGAGTCCTCTGATACCATACCAAAAAAATATTCAATGCACATGATTCAAAAGATAGATTTTCAGCGTAGTTTCTCCTTGATGAAAAATGAACCTTGAAATGGTAGCCTCATTTTAACCAAAACCTGGTATTAATAATTGGACAAATTGAAGAAGGACATGGCATTTGATTTACGAGTAATGCAACAACCTTTTCCCAGTTGATCAGTTTTAGACATCCTTAAAATTATCATTAGTGATGACTAGATATGGGCGAATGCTAAAATATTCGGGTTCGGATTGTTCAAATCCAATAATTTCTACATTTGTGTATTCATACTGAATAACGAACCCAATCCAAGTCAATGGGAAACTCGAATAATTTTCTAGAGGACCTTGGAAATAGGCCTGCGAGGGCTGTAAAAATATTGCAATTGATGGAAATTTGTTGAAACTGAATGGCAACAGCATGCGGAAGATGCCTGAATGTATTTCTGACTCACATTTTATTTCTGGGAGTAATTTTGCCAAAGTATTATGCCACTTTTATGGATAGTAGTGGTCACTCAGTTCAATGAGGTCACCTGAGGTCAGGTTACCTGCGATCTAGGTGGATGACAATGGGCAGCTCCAGCTGTGACCGCAAATAATCTAATTTACGTCACCACACATCGCTGCGACTCATTCTCTGCCTTAAGATCACAGCGGGTGGTCATATTCTATGCCCACGCGCTGTCACTTCAGATGTAGCAGAGCTGGAATCGTTATGGGACCTCGTGTGGATTACATCAGACCTGGGTGTTTTTGGGGTTAATAAAGGAGTGAAAGAGGGTGTTGTTTTTATCTTATTTTGTGTTTGTGTTTATTTCTTTTCACTTACAGATTAGTAATGGGGGTAGGGTTTTCATAGACCCTGCCATTGCTAATCTAGGGCTTAGTGGCAGATGTGAGCTGTTATTAACCCCTTATTAGCCTGATTGCCACCGCACCAGGGGATTCGGGAAGAATCGGGTAAAGTGCCAGGATTGTCACATCTAATGGATGTGACAATCCTGAGTGGCTGTGGGCTGCTATTGTTATAACGCGCCTGCTTTATTCTTATTTTCTTTATTTTTCCTTTTTTTATTTTTTATTTCCAAAGGTTCCGGATCATTATCCGGAGTTCCCTGAGAATTCCAGGCCCGGGTCCGGTACTCGGGTATTTTTAAAACCTCTCGGATTCTAAATTTTACAGTTCGGGTCTGTCCATCACTAATCAATAGACAAACAAAAAAAGTGCATAGTGTTTATGTAGTTGTGTAAACAGAAATATTATATGCAAAATTAAAAATGACATGCCATAAGGCAAACAAAATCAAGAAATGCAAAAAACTAAATTATTGAGTAAATGTATTAAATATTAGTTGTATCCTAACTATAATTAAATTGTTGTACAATGTTTTTCTCCACTTTTCTTAGGTAATAATCGTTTTTCTTATTTTCTCATAGGCACTTCATTCAGGGAAAAGACCCAATCAAAGTCAACATCTAAGTCACTGAGCGGGTCGCGTGAAGTACCTCAAAATTTGCAGACCACCACAGGTATTTTAGCATATACAGATCTCTAAATTATGGATAAAAAGAAACAATTAAAAAATAATTTAACACAAACAGTCCCATTCTCACACCACATAAAAATACCCAATTAAAGAAAGCAGTCAAAGCTCTCATTGAGCCCAATAGTAGTCCTTGTGTCCAATCTATAAATCCAATAACTCAAGTTGCGCAAGGGCCTTAAATAGGTTACCACATCTAACCTCTGATCTATGGCCTTTATAATTAAAGGGGTTATCCGGCTTATTTTGACTTTTCTTCATTATTACCCTATTGGGCTACATTGGGGCAGGTAAGTAGCTGGTGATCACTTACCTGCCCTGCTGTCAGCCTTTTTTCCCCGGCTCAGAGCGGTCATGTGATCGCTCCTGCCGCAATTTTGCTGCTTCCAGTCATTTCATGTCAACATGGGCAGGACCATGTTGACATGCAAATCTAGAACAGCATGTTGCCGCCCTGCTGGGCGAGTACAGTGCGTGGGGTCCCCGCACCTCTTCCCTGCACCCTCCTACACATTCCTCCGCACCCAGTACTCTCCCCGCCCACGGTGTCAACGCCAGCACCAGGCCCCCTGCTCAGGATAGCAGGTGTGCCCGTGCAGTCTGTGTCCCGCTCCAGCCCCGCGGATGCCTTCATTGCAGGCTCAGCAGCCTCTCACATTGCAGCGCAGGCAGCCGCGGGGATAACGAGCGCTGCCATCAGGATGTTAGATGACATCATTGCCTGCTGTGACAATCTTCGCTTCACTCCTGTCAGCGCTGTCACTGCCTTCTATGCCGCTGCGTTCTCACGTCACTAGCGGTGACGTCTCGGGCGATACTGCTGAGAACGCGGCGGGCATAGAAGTCAGGGACAGCGCTGACAGGAGTGAAGCGAAGATCGTCACCGCAGGTAATGATTTCATTTAACCTCCTGACAGCAGCGCTCGGCATCCCCTGCAGTGACCTGGGCTATTGATGTTAGCTCAGGTCACTGCATTACTCTCCCAGCCAATGAGGAACATTCTGTTCTTCATTGACTGGGACATTGACTATGGTATGGATTGTCATGGGACCCCCTTATTGGATTATGCTGGACCTGGATTTGTTTTTCTTTTGAATAAATTGGTGAATGAGGGAATGTTTTGAGGAGTGTTTTTTCAGATAAAACTTTTTTTTTTGTTGTCTATTTTTTTTTATTACTGACTGGGTTTGTGATGTCGGATATCTGATAGACGCGTGACATCACTAATCCCAGGGCTTGATGCCAGGTGACATTACACATTTGGCATCAACCCCTTATATTACCTCGTTTTCCACCGCACCAGGGCACGGGATAAGTTGGGGCGAAGCACCAGGATTGGCACATCTAATGGATGTGCCACTTCTGGGGCGGCTGTGGCCTGCTATTTTTAGGCTGGGGAGTGTCCAATAACAGTGGGCCTCCCTAGTCTGAGAATACTAGACCACAGCTGTCTGCTTTACCTTGGCTGGTGATCCAATTTGGGGGGACCCCATGTTTTTTGTTTTAAATTATTTATTTAATTTAAAATAACAGCGTGGGGTGCCCTCTGTTTTAGATTACCAGCCAAGCTGAAGCTGCCAGCTGTGGTTTGCAGGCTGCAGCCATCTGCTTTACCCTAGCTGGCTACAAAAGTATGGGGGACCCATTGTCGTTTGTTTTTTTTTTAATTATTTTTGATTTATTTTTTGGATAAATACAAGGCTAAGCACACATTAGTGCCACATGAAAGTTACTAAAGGGTGCCAGCTTAGAATATGCAGGGGGGGTAGGACATTATATGTCTTTCTCATCTATCTATCTATCTATCTATCTATCTATCTATCTATCTATCTATCTATCTATCTATCTATCTATCTATCCCTCTGTTCATTCATTCATCCCTCTATCTCTCTGTCTCTATATCTATCTATTCATCTCTATATCTACTCTTCTATTTATCTTTCTTGCTGCTTCCGTTTTTTGCGGTACGCAAAAAAAAAACGGAAGGCACACGGATGACACACGGATGTATTCGTGAAAAAATTGGGCATTTTTTTCGGACCGCAAAAACGGAACGGTCATGTGAATGTAGCCTACATGTTTTCCCTATGGGGGTAGGGGTTGGTACAGAACGATGGTGAGGGGGAGGTCGGTACAGAGCGCCGTGTGTGTGTGTGTGTGGGGGAGGGTTGCAGAGCCTGATATGTGTGGCGCAGAGCCCGATGTGTGTGTGTGTGTGTGTGTGTGTGTGTGGCACAGAGCCCGATGTGGGGCTGTTATTTTCATTGCTAGAGTGAGAACAGATCAGGTGCTGGGGTAGAATACTGACAGGGAATGTGTGTGCAGGGGGCGGGCATTGGACGGGGCTGGACAGTGAGGCCGGGCGGTGCCAGCTCTAACTGAGGTTTTGCACAGGAAGTGGTCAGTTTGCTAGAGCAAAATGTAAACAAAGAACTGCAGAGAATAAAGGGATAATTCAACTGGAACAAAAGTTAGAAAACAAAAAATAACAATGTAGGGGTGTTTTATATGACAATACAGCACAGATAAACTCAAATTTTTTTGGTAAGCTAATGTCGGACAACTTCTTTAATTTGCTTGAGTCAGATTTATGGTACAATTGGAAATGTTTTGGTAGGGTTTTTAGGTGTTCCGCCTCATGCAGAGTCTTTGTTTTCTCAATGTCCCTGATGTGCTCACGGACTCCCACCTTTAACCCCCTAACCACTGGACGATTTTTCCGTTTTTGTTTTTTGCTCCCCTTTTTCCGAGAGTCGTAACTTTTTTATTTTTCTCGTCAATCTTGCCATAAGAGGGCTTGTTTTTTGCAGGACGTATTGGTCTTTTAAGTGAAACCATGAGTTTTACCATATATGGTACTGGAAAACAGCACAAAATTTCCACGTGTGGAAAAATTACAAAAAAGTGTGATTGGACAATGGTTTATGGGGTACTTTATTCACCGTGTTCACTGTATGGTAAAACTGATGGGTGGGTGTGATACTTCAGGTTGGTATGAGTTCGTTGATACCAAACATGTTTAGGTTTACTTTTATCTAAGGGGTTAAAAAAAGGTTTGTCCAAAAAATTGGAGCACTTTCAGCGCCATTTTCTGCAACTTGTAGTGTTCTCATTTTTCGGGATATGGGGCTCACTGATGGCTTATTTGTTTGCATTTTGCAATTTGTGAAGACCAAAAAACTTAACTTTGCCGGTTGGAATTTTTTTTTACGGCTACGACGTCTACCGGTCATATTAATTCGTTTTAGATTTTGATAGACTGGGCATTTCTGAACTCTGTGATACCAAATGAGTGTATATTTATTATTTCTTTGTCGCTCCATTGGGAGACCCAGACAATTGGGTGTATAGCTTCTGCCTCCGGAGGCCACACAAAGTATTACACTTTTAAAAAAGTGTAACCCCTCCCCTCTGCCTATACACCCTCCCGTGGATCACGGGCTCCTCAGTTTTATGCTTTGTGTGGAAGGAGGCACACATCCACTCATGGAAAAAAAAAAAAAAAAGAGTTATCATACATAGTATGACAGAAGAAAAGAAGTCCCCTATGGGGTCCCCGGCATGCTCCCTTCTCACCCTACTATGTCGGCGGTGTTGTTAAGGTTGAGGTACCCATTGCGGGTACAAAGGCTGGAGCTACATGCCGTCTCCTTCACCATCCCTTATGCGGCTCTGGGAGAAGTGGGAGCTTCATCGGTCATTCACCTGCTGAGACCGTGCTCCATCCGCAGCCCCTGGTGGAACCTGCTGGACCGGAGCGTTTTCATCCCCAGGGACCGGGCCCTGCACCTTCATGGTACTCTGTGTCCCCATGGGGGGACGGTACGGGGAGAGAGGTCGCCTCTCTCCCCAGTAGCGCCGTCCGTTGTTTTTTCATCGGACTTCCGCGCCGGCCGTGCCTGCTTGTCGGGCATGGCCTTAAATTTAGTCCCCGGCTTCATCGCGGCCTAGTCGCGAAAAATCCCGCCCCCGGGCCTGCTTGTCAGGGGGAAGGGCGGTATTACCGACAGAGGGCTGGAGCATCGTTGCATGCCTCCCCTCCCCTCTTATGGACCACTATGGGGCCTCCAGATTCCCGCCTTTTGCTGGCGCCGCCCATGGCTCCACTCCCTCCTTGAGAGCTCCGGCGGCCATGTTTGGCATTCTGCCGGTGTATGCTGCAGCTGCACATCTCTACAGCTCTGGGGGACCCACGACAGGGAATCTGGAGGACACCAGCGGTTGGTAAGCCACACCGGTCACCCGGTGCTGGTTCCCCTAGGGTGCCGTGATATATATATCTACATATATTATATATATTCGGAACGGCTGTTTAACCCTTTCCCATATACCCTCAGTGGTCGCTCTCCTAAGGGACACTTATTGCTTGCAGCATGTCGTCCACAAGGAGCAAAGCCCTTAAGACACAGGTTTTTTTCGCAGCCTGTACCTCTTGTGGGGCTATGTTGCCTGCGGGATCCACCTACCCTCACTGTGATCAATGCTCGACTCCTGCCACGCTTGCTCAGCCGGAGCCCGGGGCACTTGTGGGCCCCTCGGCTCATGTAGATCCCCCTGCTCCTCCTGAGCAGGCTGCAGGGACAGAGTCACCGTCATTGGCCTCTTTCGCTGAGAAACTCTCTGTCACTTTCTCAATCCATTGCACAGTTTATGGACAAATGGTCATCTAAGCTCCTTGAGGCTTTGCAATCCATACCGGGCTCTTCACAGGCCCCGGCCCCTGTTAGTTTGTCTCCTCCAGGGCCTTCTCGGTCCGCGCCGCAGCGCGCTCCCAGGATAGCCCCTAGGTCCCAGGCGGAGGACTCCTGCCTGGATCGCAGTCCCAGACCGGCTAAGCGGCCTCGCTGGGACTCTTCCCCGGCTTCCTCACGCTGCTCTGGATCTCAGCTGGAGGACTCTCAGGATGACGAGGCGGACGTGGGAGCTCAGGGCTCTGACCCTGACTTCGCCCTCAACCTTGATACCCCTGAGGGGGACGCCTTAGTAAATGATCTTATTTCGTCCATCAACCAGGTGTTGGATCTCTCTCCCCCGCCTCCAACGGTAGAGGAGTCGGTTTCTCAGCAGGAGAAACACCAATTTCGATTCCCCAAACGTACGCGCAATACGTTCTTTGATCACTCTAACTTCAGGGACGCTGTCCAGAAGCCCAGAGCGGTCCCGGAAAAGCGTTTTGCTAAAAGGCACTCTGACACGCGTTATCCCTTTTCACCTTAGGTCGTTAAGGGCTGGGCGCACTCACCCAAGGTGGATCCGCCAGTCTCTAGATTGGCTGCTAGGTCCGTTGTGTCTGTTGCCGATGGCTCATCCCTGAAGGATGCCACTGACAGACAGATAGAGCTCTTGGTGAAGTCTATTTATGAGGCCACGGGCGCGTCTTTTGCCCCGGCCTTTGCGGCTGTGTGGGCTCTCCAAGAAATCTCGGCATGTCTGACTGAGATTAATGCTGTCACGCGGAATTCTGCTCCGCATGTGTCTTCCTTGACCTCTCAGGCATCAGCATTTTCGTCCTAAGCCATGAACGCCGTCCTGGACTCTGCTAGCCGTACGGCTGTAGCATCCGCTAACTCCGTGGCAGTCCGCAGGGCCATGTGGCTGCGCGAATGGAAAGCAGACTCTGCTTCCAAAAGGTTCTTAACTGGTTTGCCTTTTTCTGGCGAACGTTTGTTTGGCGAACGGTTGGATGAGATTATTAAGGAATCCTCGGGAAAGGACTCCTCCTTACCCCAGTCCAAACCTAAGAGACCTCAGCAGAGAAAAATCCAATCGAGGTTTCGGTCCTTTCGTCCCTCCGTCAAACCCCAATCCTCTTCGTCCAACCGGCCGGAGAAAGGCCAGAGGAACTCCTATGGGTGGCGGTCCAAGTCACGCCCCCAAAAGGCCGCAGGAGGCACTGCCTCCAAGACGGCCTCCTCATGACTCTCGGCCTCATCTAGCCACATCCTCGGTCGGTGGCAGGCTCTCCCGCTTTGGCGACGCCTGGTGGCCACACGTTCAAGACCGATGGGTGAGAGACATTCTGTCTCATGGTTACAGGATAGAGTTCAGCTCTCGACCTACGGCTCGTTTTTTCAGAACCTCCCCACCCCCCGCACAGGCAGACGCACTGTTTCAGGCAGTGGACGCTCTAAAGATGGAAGGAGTTGTGATTCCCGTTCCCCTTCAGGAACGTGGTCGCGGATTTTACTCCAACTTGTTCGTGGTGCCAAAAAAGGACGGGTCTTTCCGTCCCGTTCTGGACCTCAAGCTGCTCAACAGACATGTGAGAACCAGACGGTTTCGGATGGAATCTCTCCGCTCGGTCATCGCCTCGATGTCACAAGGAGACTTCCTAGCATCGATCGACATCAAGGATGCTTATCTCCATGTGCCGATCGCACCCGAACACCAACGTTTCCTGCGTTTCGCCATCGGGGACGAACACCTTCAGTTCGTCGCATTGCCCTTCGGCCTGGCGACAGCCCCACGGGTCTTCACCAAAGTCATGGCATCCGTCGTGGCGGTCCTGCACTCTCAGGGCCACTCGGTAATCCCATACTTGAACGATCTCCTAGTCAGGGCCCCTTCTCGGGTGGCGTGTCAACGAAGTCTTACCGTCACTCTGGCGACTCTCCAGCAGTTCGGGTGGATCATCAATTTCCCGAAATCCAAGTTGACGCCGACCCAATCACTGACTTACCTCGGGATGGAGTTTCATACCCTTCCAGCGTTAGTCAAGCTACCGCGGGACAAACAGCTTTCTCTGCAGGCGGGGGTGCAGTCACTTCTTCGGAGTCAGTCACACCCCTTAAGGCGCCTCATGCACTTCCTGGGGAAGATGGTTGCTCCTATGGAGGCAGTGCCGTTCGCGCAATTCCATCTACGGCCACTCCAATGGGACATTCTTCGCAAATGGGACAAGAGTTCGTCTTCCCTCGACAAGAACATCTCTCTTTCACTTGCAACCAAAACATCACTTCAGTGGTGGCTCCTACCCACATCTCTGTCTCGGGGAAAATCCTTCCTCCCCCCAACCTGGGCCGTGGTCACCACGGACGCGAGCCTGTCAGGTTGGGGAGTGGTTTTTCTCCACCACAGGGCTCAAGGAACCTGGACTCCAATAGAATCGTCCCTTCATATCAATATTCTGGAGATAAGGGCAGTATATCTAGCCCTATTGGCTTTCCATCGGTGGCTGGAGGGCAGGCAGATCCGAATCCAGTCGGATAACGCCACTGCCGTCGCCTACATCAACCACCAAGGCGGCACTCGCAGTCGTCAAGCCTTCCAGGAAGTCGAGCGGATTCTGCAGTGGGTGGAAGTCACAGGCTCCACCATCTCCGCAGTTCACATCCCGGGCGTGGAAAACTGGGAAGCAGATTTTCTCAGTCGTCAGGGCATGGACGCGGGGGAATGGTCTCTTCACCCAGACGTGTTTCGAGAGATCTGTCGCCGCTGGGGAATGCCGGACGTCGATCTCATGGCATCGAGACACAACAACAAGGTCCCGGCCTTCATGGCACGGTCTCAGGATCACAGAGCTCTGGCAGCGGACGCTCTGGTCCAGGATTTGTCGCAGTTTCGACTGCCATATGTGTTTCCCCCTCTGGCAATGCTGCCCAGAGTACTACACAAGATCCGGTCCGACTGCCGTCGCGCCATTCTCGTCGCTCCAGACTGGCCGAGGCGGTCGTGGTATCCGGATCTGTGGCATCTCACGGTGGGTCAACCGTGGGCGCTTCCAGACCGTCCAGACTTGCTGTCACAAGGGCCGTTTTTCCATCTGAATTCTGTGGCCCTCAACCTGACTGTGTGGCCATTGAGTCCTGGCTCCTAGCGTCTTCAGGGTTATCTCAGGATGTCATTGCCACCATGAGACAAGCCAGGAAGCCAACGTCCGCCAAAATCTATTACAGGTCTTGGCAACTTTTCTTATCCTGGTGCTCTGATAACGGTTTGTCTCCATGGCCGTTTGCTTTACCCACATTTCTTTCATTCCGACAATCTGGAATGGACAAGGGTTTGTCCCTCGGCTCTCTCAAGGGCCAAGTGTCGGCGCTCTCCGTGTTTTTTTTTCAAAAGCGTCTAGCCAGGCTTCCGCAGGTCCGCACGTTCCTGCAGGGGGTTTGCCACATGGTCCCACCTTACAAACGTCCGTTGGATCCTTGGGATCTTAACAGGGTTCTGACGGCTCTTCAAAAGCCGCCTTTTGAGCCGCTGCGGGATGTTTCTCTTTCCCGTCTTTCTCAGAAGGTGGCCTTCCTGGTGGCGGTCACATCACTTCGGAGAGTGTCTGAGCTTGCAGCGCTGTCATGCAAAGCCCCCTTCCTGGTTTTTCACCAGGATAAGGTGGTTCTGCGTCCTGTCCCGGAATTTCTTCCTAAGGTGGTATCCCCCTTTCATCTAAATCAGGATATCTCCTTGCCTTCCTTTTTCCCTAATCCAATTCACCAGTGTGAAAAGGATTTGCACTCTTTGGATCTAGTGAGAGCACTCCGGTTCTACGTGTCTCGCACGGCGCCCCTGCGCCGTTCAGACGCGCTCTTTGTCCTTGTCGCTGGCCAGCGTAAGGGCTCTCAGGCCTCCAAGTCAACCTTGGCTCGGTGGATCAAGGAACCGATTCTCAAGGCCTACCGTTCTTCTGGGCTTCCACTTCCTTCAGGGTTGAAAGCCCATTCTACCAGAGCCGTAGGAGCGTCCTGGGCTTTGCGGCACCGGGCGACGGCTCAGCAGGTGTGTCAGGCAGCTACATGGTCTAGTCTGCACACTTTCACGAAGCACTATCAAGTGCATGCCTATGCTTCGGCAGACGCCAGTCTAGGTAGGAGAGTCCTCCAGGCGGCGGTTGCCTACCTGTAAGAGGGGACCGTTTTCGGCTCCTTTTATTGAGGTATTCTTTTACCCACCCAGGGACTACTCTTGGACGTCCCAATTGTCTGGGTCTCCCAATGGAGCGACAAAGAAAAAGGGAATTTTGTTTACTTACCGTAAATTCCTTTTCTTCTAGCTCCTATTGGGAGACCCAGCACCCGCCCCTGTGCCCTTCGGGCTGGTTGTTCTTTTGTGTACACATGTTGTTGATGTTGATTTGTTCTTATGGTTCATGGTCTTCAGTTCTCCGAACATCCTTCGGATTGAATTTACCCTAGACCAATTTATAAGTTTTCTCCTTCCTGCTTTTGCACCAAAACTGAGGAGCCCGTGATCCACGGGAGGGTGTATAGGCAGAGGGGAGGGGTTACACTTTTTTAAAAGTGTAATACTTTGTGTGGCCTCCGGAGGCAGAAGCTATACACCCAATTGTCTGGGTCTCCCAATAGGAGCTAGAAGAAAAGGAATTTACGGTAAGTAAACAAAATTCCCTTTTTTTTAACCCTCTTATTTTTAGTGGGGCGAATGGGGAGTGATTTAAATTTTTAGTTGGTTTTTTTAATTCTTTAAAACTTTTTTTTAAATTTTTTTTATTTTAATAGTCCCCCTCGGGGTAAGGATTAGCTGTCTGATCGCTTGTTCATTTCTGCTGATCAGAGCGGCAGAGCTCTGATCAGCTGAAATGCTGCTGTCCTGTTACAACCAGCCGGCTGTAACAGGATGTGAGTCATGAGTCATGACATAACCCTGTGCTACCATGGCAACCATCGGCTTCCCGTGATCGCGTCACGGGGACTCCGATAGCGTCGAGGAAAGGAAATTTCCCTGCCATGGCCATTTACATTGCGCTGTCAGTAATTGACAGCGCGGTCTAAGGGATTAAAAGGCATGGGTGAATCGTGGATCCACCCTTTCTTGTAAGCTACACATGTCTGCTGTTCAGATCAGCATATATGTGCGGAAATCGGTGCCGGTTTACTGCAGCAGCCGACGATGATTACACCGCCATTATCTACGATGTACCCAGTACGTCCAATGTCTGTAAGAGGTTAAGTCCCTTGTGGTCATTCCTATGTAGATTTTCTGGCATGGATACTGGGCGTAATAAATCACGCCCTTAGAAGCACAAATATGTTGGTGATTTATTGTGTAAGTTTGTGTTCTTTCCGATTTTTTAATGGGAATCTGTCACCAGATTTGGGGACTACAAGCTGTGTCCAATACCACTGAGTTCTTATATACAGCATTCCAAAATACTGTATATAAGAGCCTAGGCCGCTCTGTAAAACGGAAAAAGTACTTTTATAATACTCACCTAGGGTGGGTCCAGTCCAATGGGTGTCGCAGCTCTCCAGTGCGGTGCCTCCTCTTTCAGGTCTGACGCATCCTCTCTGCTGCGATCTTCGGCCTCCTTCTTCCCAGTCCGGTGTGGATGATGTGTCTACGTCATCCACACGAGCCGACATTGCGGTCCTGCGCAGGCGCATTCATCTGCCCTGCTGATCAAAGTACTGTAATGTGCAGGCGTGAGGAAAGGTTAACCCCTTCACGACCGGCCGACTTTACACTTTCCGGTATTTTTGGGGGGTTTGCCATTCTTCTGACAGACGTAACTTTTTTTATTTTTCAGTCAATATGGTCATGTGAGGGCTCATTTTTTGCAGAATGAGCTGTAATTTTAAATGAAACCGTGAGTTTTACCATGCAGTGTACTGTAAAATGGCAAAAAAATTCCAAATGTGGAGAAATTGCAAAAAAAAGTGTGATTGCTCTATTGTTTTTGAGACATTTTATTCACTGTGTTCACTATATGGTAAACCTGATGTGCTGCTGTGATGCCTGAGGTTACTGCAAGTTTGTAGACACCAAACATGAATAGGTTTATTTTAATCTAAGGGGTTAAAAAAATAATCAGAAGTTTGTCCGAAAAAAGTGACGGACGTTTTGCGCCATTTTCTGAGACCCATAGCGTTCTCATTTTTTTAAATCTATGGCTCAGTGATGGCTTTTGTTAGTATCTCGAGCTGACGTTTTTAACAGTATCATTTTCTTTATCGTTCCTTTGGGAGACCCAGACCTTGGGTGTTTAGCTTCTGCCTCCGGAGGACACACAAAGTACTACACTTGAAAGTGTAGCTCCTCCCTCTGAGCTTATACACCCCCTGGTGAGCAGACCCAGCCAGTTTATCGCTTTGTGTTCAGGAGGCATACATCCACACATGCATTCTCATATGATTTTTTCCTTTTTGGAATGAGATTGAAGAAGTGCGGGTCCACGTCTGGACCCCCGGCATGTCCCTTCTCACCCCACTGTGTCGGCGGTGTTGTAAAGTTGATTTCCAAGGCTGGAGCCTTACATGCCGTGCTCCTTCACCATCCCTCCTGGGCTCTGGCTTGAAGTGGGAGCCAGCACAGTCTCCATGCCTGGCAGGAGACCGGTCTCCATCCGCAGCCCTTCAGGACCCTGCTGGACCGGAGCACTCATCCCCAGGGACCTGGCCCTGCGTCTCAGCAGCTAAGTACCTGAGACGTTTATATATTGGGGGTCCCTGTGCTTTATTGTTTGGGGAGAGTGTGCTTACTGTATTTATTGGCATTTCCGGCGGATTCTCTAGCTGTCGCCCGAGAACCGGTCTCTGGTTGTGGACCACTGTATATACTCTCTGGGGTTCATTCTCTTGCAGAGCCCCCGCTCCAGCAGCATGTCTCACATGAGGAGCAAGGCTCCAAAGCTTTATACTGTATGCGCTGCATGTAAGCTCCAGCTGCATGAACCGAGCACCTATCCACATTGTGATGTCTGCTCTAACTTGGTGGTGCCACAGCATGGAGTCTCACCCCCAGTGGTCTCTCAGGCTGCTCCTGCACCTGTGGCTGAACCCCCGGCTTGGGTAGAATCCTTTTCTAGGTCTATTTCCCAGTCTTTTGCTGAGTCCATGGGACTTCTGTCCAGGACTTTGATGAATATGCATCAGCCCCCTTCACAGGGTGCCTCTACTGCTAAGGGTCCCTTAGGACCGGAGCTCACAGAGGATTCATCATCAGGGCCTAGACCCCGTCCTCCTAAGAGGAGACGCAGGGTTTCCTCTCCCTCCTCCTCCCGCGGCTCTGATTCAAGAGCTGACTCGCAGGATGAGGAGGATGCCTTTACAGGGGGCTCGGAGGCTAACTCCATGTACCCCATTGATCTGTCCGAGGGTGACTCAGATCTTAGTGACTTGATTGCTTCCATTAATTCTGTACTGGATCTCAATCCGCCAGTATCAGAGGAACAACCCTCTCTGGCAGAAAAACACCAGTTTACCTAGCCTAAGAGAGCAAAGAGTGTGTTCTTTAACCACTCCAGTTTTCAGGCTGCTGTGACCAAGCCCAGGGCCTGTGCTGACAAACGCTTCCCAAAGCGTGGTTCTGATGACCGTTTTCCCTTTCCACCTGAGGTGGTCAAGGAGTGGGCTCATTCATCAAAGGTAGACCCTTCGGTGTCTAGGCTCTCAGCCCGGACCGTTGTGTCGGTGGCTGATGGCACCTCCCTTAAGGATTCCACTGACTGTCAGATTGACCTTCTGGCCAAATCCGTGTATGAAGCGGCGGGGGCCGCGTTTTCCCCGACTTTTGCAGCAGGAGATGCATTCCCTCACCAGGGAATCTATGCCCGAAATGGTTGCCTTAACTTCTCAAGCTTCAGCTTTTTCATCTTACGCCATGTCTGCCATGCTGGAGGCTTCTCACCGCACTGCGGTGGCTTCGGCTAATTCCCTCATTATCCGCAGGATCTTGTGGCTTCGAGAGTGGAAGGCAGATGCTTCTTCTAAGAAGTACCTTGCTGGGCTCCCTTTTGCTGGGTCCCGGCTGTTCGGAGAACAGCTGGATGAAATTATTAAGGAAGCTACTTTCGGGAAGAGTACTTCCATGCCACAAACCAAAACCAGGAAACCTGCCCAGGGTAGGAGTCAGTCGAGGTTTCGCTCCTTTCGTTCCTCCAACTGGTCGTCCTCTAAGCCCTCGGCCTTGTCCGCTAACTCAGCCAAGGACCAGAAATCCAACTGGCGCCCAAAAGCGCGTCCACAGAAGACCGCAGGAGGTGCTGCCACTAAGGCAGCCTCCTCGTGACTCTCTGCCCGCTCCGGCGACGTCCTTAGTCGGTGGCAGGCTCTCCCACTTTGGCGACGCTTGGTTTCAACACGTCTCCGATCAGTGGGTGAGAGATATCATCTCCCACGGCTACAGGATAGAATTCTCTTCCAGCCCGCCAAACAGATTTTTTCTCTCAACTCCCCCTTGCTCCAAGGCCGCCGCCTTCTCACAGGCCGTGGCAGCCTTGCAGGCCAACGGAGTAATTGTACCAGTTCCCGCCCGGGAACGGTTCAGAGGTTTCTACTCAAATCTCTTCCTAGTTCCCAAAAAGGACGGTACCTTCCGGCCCATCCTGGATCTCAAGCTTCTCAACAAGCATGTTCAAGTGCGGCACTTTCGCATGGAGTCTCTGCGATCAGTCATTGCCTCAATGACCCAAGGGGATTTCCTGGCATCCATCGACATCAGAGATGCCTATCTGCATGTTCCAATTGCAGTTTCACACCAGCGTTGGCTACGTTTTGCAATAGGAGAAGATCATTTCCAATTCGTGGCTCTTCGCTTCGGGTTAGCCACGGCCCCTCGGGTATTCACCAAGGTCATGACAGCAGTGATTGCAGTTCTGCACCTCCAGGGGTTGGCAGTGATTCCTTACCTGGACGACCTTCTAGTCAAGGCTTCATCCAGCGCAGACTGTCATCGGAGTGTCTCGCTCACTCTCGCCACTCTAGCCCAATTCGGGTGGCTTGTCAATCTTCCCAAATCCTCTCTGACTCCGACCCAGAGTCTCACGTACCTAGGGATGCAGTTCGAGACTTTGCCGGCACTTTTGAAGTTGCCCTTAGTCAAACAGCAGTCACTCCAGCTAGCGGTGCGCTCTCTGCTGAGGCCCCGCCGTTATACCCTCAGGCGTCTGATGCAGGTGCTGGGTCAAATGGTAGCGTCCATGGAGGCTGTTCCCTTTGCCCAGTTCCATCTGCGCCCCCTGCAGCTGGACATTCTCCGCTGTTGGGACAAGCGGCCTTCCTCCTTACACAGGTTAGTGGCTCTGTCGCCACGGATCAGGAGCTCTCTTCAGTGGTGGCTTCGGCCCCTCTCCCTGTCCCAAGGGCGCTCCTTCCTGACCCCGTCCTGGGTGATTCTCACCACGGATGCCAGTCTATCCGGCTGGGGAGCGGTATGTCTCCACCACAGAGCGCAGGGCACTTGGACTCCGTCCGAGTCAGCCCTTTCAATCAATGTGCTGGAAACCAGAGCCGTGCTTCTAGCTCTCCTAGCTTCTCACCACCTGCTGGCGGGCAGGCACATTCGAGTCCAGTCAAACAACGCGACCGCGGTTGCCTACATCAATCACCAGGGCGGGACACGAAGCCGCCTAGCAATGATGGAGGTACAACGCATCCTTCAATGGGCGGAGGACTCCAAGTCCACCATATCCGCAGTCCACATCCCAGGCGTGGAAAACTGGGAGGCAGATTATCTCAGCCGTCAAACCGTGGACGGTGGCGAGTGGTCCCTGCACCCGGCAGTGTTTCAGTCAATCTGCCGCAAATGGGGCACTCCGGACGTGGACCTAATGGCATCCCGTCACAAATTTTCCTGTCCTGGTGTCGCTCTACCGACCATCCTCCTTGGCCATTCTCCTTGCCGACCCTTCTGTCTTTTCTACAGTCCGGTCTGCAGCTAGGACTGTCCCTCAACTCTCTCAAGGGACAAGTCTCAGCTCTGTCAGTTCTGTTCCAGCGGCGTCTCGCTCGGCTGGCTCAGGTTAGCACCTTCATGCAAGGCGCGTCTCACATCATTCCGCCTTACCGGCGGCCCTTGGATCCCTGGGACCTTAACTTGGTTCTCACGGTTTTGCAGAAACCCCCTTTTGAGCCTCTTGGGGAGGTTTCTTTGTATCGTCTTTCTCAGAAGGTGGCCTTTCTGGTGGCCATAACTTCCCTCAGGAGAGTCTCTGATTTGGCTGCGCTCTCTTCGGAGTCACCTTTTTTAGTTTTTCATCAAGACAAGGTGGTTCTCCGTCCGACTCCGGACTTTCTTCCTAAGGTGGTCTCTCCTTTCCACCTTAACCAGGACATTACCCTACCTTCCTTCTGTCCGGCTCCTGTTCATCGCTTTGAAAAAGCGCTGCATACTCTGGATCTGGTGCGTGCTCTCCGGATCTATGTGTCTCGCACCGCTGCGCTTAGGCGGTGCACCTCTCTTTTTGTGCTAACCACAGGTCGGCGCAAGGGCCTCCCTGCTTCTAAGCCGACCTTAGCCCGTTGGATTAGATCGACCATTTCGGACGCCTACCAGAGTACTCAGGTGCCTCCCCCGCCGGGGATCAAGGCACATTCGACCAGAGCTGTCGGTGCCTCTTGGGCTTTCAGGCACCAGGCTACGGCTCAACAAGTCTGTCAGGCTGCCACTTGGACTAGCCTGCATACCTTCTCGAAGCACTACCAAGTGCATGCTCATGCTTCGGCAGATGCGAGCTTGGGCAGACGCATCCTTCAGGCGGCTGTCGCCCATTTGTGAAGTTAGGTTCTGCCTACTTCTTAATTTTTCTGTTTATTCCCACCCAGGGACTGCTTTGGAACGTCCCATGGTCTGGGTCTCCCAAAGGAACGATAAAGAAAAAGAGAATTTTATTTACTTACCGTAAATTCTTTTTCTTATAGTTCCGTATTGGAAGACCCAGCACCCTCCCTGTTGCCTGTTGGCAATTTCTTGTTCCGCGTGTTATCACCGGCTGTTGTCGTGGACAGAGTCTCCGGTTGTTCCGGCTCTTGCTCTGTTCTACTTGTGGGTGGCTATTCTCCTTCAGCTTTTGCACTAAACTGGCTGGGTCTGCTCACCAGGGGGTGTATAAGCTCAGAGGGAGGAGCTACACTTTTAAGTGTAGTACTTTGTGTGTCCTTCAGAGGCAGAAGCTAAACACCCAAGGTCTGGGTCTCCCAATACGGAACTATAAGAAAAAGAATTTATTGTAAGTAACAAAATTCTCTTTTTTGCGCAGATGCTATGTTTTCATTGCCTGTTATTGCATTTTGCTTAAGATTTAGGGGGTGATGCGGGGTGCATTGTGTGTGTGTAGGGGCTGATGGACGGTGCATTATGTGTGTGTGTGTGTGTGGGTGTAGGGAGTAATGGGGGTGCATTGTGTGTGTAGGGAGTAGTAGGGGTGCATTGTATTGTGAGTGTGTGTGTGTAGGGGGTGATGGGGGGTGCATTGTGTGTGTGTAGGGGCTGATGGATGGTGCATTGTGTGTGTGTTTGTGTAGGGAGTAATGGGGGTGCATTGTGTGTGTAGGGAGTAGTAGGGGTGCATTGTATTGTGAGTGTGTGTGTGTAGGGGGTGATGGGGGGTGCATTGTGTGTGTGTAGGGGCTGATGGACGGTGCATTGTGTGTGTGTTTGTGTAGGGAGTAATGGGGGTGCATTGTGTGTGTAGGGAGTAGTGGGGGTGCATTGTATTGTGTGTGTGTGTGTGTGTAGGGGGTGATGGGGGGTGCATTGTGTGTGTGTAGGGGCTGATGGACGGTGCATTGTGTGTGTGTGTGTGTGTAGGGAGTAATGGGGGTGCATTGTGTGTGTGTGTGTGTGTGTGTGTGTGGAGTAGTGGGGGTGCATTGTATTGTGGGTGTGTGTGTGTAGGGGGTGATGGGGGGTGCATTGTATTTGTGTGTGTAGCAGGTGAAGGGGGGATGTATTTGTGTGTGTGTGTGTGTGTGTGTGTGGGGGGGGGTAATGGAGCGTGTATTGTGTGTGTGTGTGTGTGTATGTGTGAGGGTAATGGGGGTGCATTGTAGTGTGTGTGTGTAGGGGGTGATCGGGGGTGCATTGTGTGTGCGTAGGTGGGGATGGGGGGGTGCATTGTATTGTGTGCGTGGGGAGATGGTAATGGGGGGTGCATGGTATTTGGGTGTGTGTATGTAGTGGGTGATGGGGGGATGTATTGTATTGTGTGTGTGTGTGTGTGTGTGTGTGGAGAGGGGCGCGGAGTCATTAATCGAGCTATAGTTACATTTAATTCTCAAAATTTTCGTTTCATTCACCTTTTCCGTTCTAATATTTTACAATGTGAACGACCATGGCTTTGATCCTGGGTACGCCCATGCACAGGCCTGAGTGGGCCCCGGCACCCAGCCTTTCAATCGTAAACTTCAGTGATCGTACAAGTTCTGTATGATCACTGAAGTTTTCGCAGTTGCAGGACCTTTAGTGACATCACATGTGTCATGTGACTCACCAAAGGTCCTAGCGGTGCACTGCGGGAGTCCCCAGGCCTGCACCAACCGCGCCGGTATTCAGATGTATGCGCGTCTTTCAGGCGCGCAATACATTTGTACAGTGCGGCCGGTGACAGGAGGGAGAGCAGCTCTGCTCAGCCCCGCAACGTACCGTCATCGCCAGGGCTGCAGAGGAGCGCGCCTCAGTCCTGCACCGACATCATCATCACCGAGGCCACAGCTGCAGGGATGAAGAGGAGGACGCGCAGGCACAGGTAAGCGCTCCAGAGGAGTCGAAGATGTACTTTTATATGAGGGGCTGCGGGTGGGGGAGGAGCAGTGTTATTTTACAAGTGGCATTAAGAAGCGGTGGGGGACTTTATGGAGCATATTATGGGGCAGTGGCGGACATAATAGGGCAGTGGGGGACATAATAGGGCAGTGGGGACATTATAGGGCAGTGGGGGACATTATAGGGCAGTGGGGGACATAATAGGGCAGTGGGGGACATAATAGGGCAGTGGGGGACACAATAGGGCAGTGGGGGACACAATAGGGCAGTGAGGGACACTATAGGGCAGTGGGGGACTTTATAGGGCAGTGGGGAACATTATAGGGCAGTGGGTGACATTATAGGGCAGTGGGTGACATTATAGGGCAGTGGGGGACATTATAGGGCAGTGGGGGACATTATAGGGCAGTGGGGGACATAATAGGGCAGTGGGGGACATTATAGGGCAGTGGGGGACATGATAGGGCAGTGGGGGACATGATAGGGCAGTGGGGGACATGATAGGGCAGTGGTGGACATGATAGGGCAGTGGTGGACATGATAGGGCAGTGGGGGACATGATAGGGCAGTGGGGGACATGATAGGGCAGTGGGGGACATGATAGGGCAGTGGGGAACATCATAGGGCAGCGGGGGACATCATAGGGCAGCGGGGGACATAATAGGGCAGCGGGGGACATTATAGGGCAGTGGAAGGACATTATAGGGTAATGGGGGCCATTATGAAGCAAATTGGGGCATTATAGGTCAGTGGGGGACGTTGTGAAAGAAATTGGAACATTATAGGGCAATGGGGGACATTATGAGGCATCAAAGATTTTGGAAGGCAGCATAGTATAATGAGGAGGGGGGGATTTATACAGGGATGTAGTTGGGAGAGATATTATAGAAAGGGCAATTTTTGGGGGGACATTTTGGAAAGGGGCACTTTGTGGGGCTATTTTGGAGAGCAGGATTGTGGGGTGATATTTTGAGCAGGAAGCAATTAACAACCCCTTCTGATTCCACTTGTTTCCCCAGACATTATTAAATAAAAGGGGCCAGGATGAGGGACATAATTACTATATGGGGCCAGGATGAGGGACATAATTACTATATGGGGCCAGAATGAGGGACATACATTATTAGTTTATGGTGGCACATGGGGCATAATTACTGTAGGGGCAAATTAGGGGACATTATTACTGATGAAATATAAGTTCATTTTGAGGATACTGTCTCCAATGGGGGAACAAGAGTCTGACGTGGTGTAGAAATTGGGGAAATAGTGAGGAATGTACTCTGGGAGTGATCGGCTATAGGTGACTGTTATTTTCTGCAGAGTCGCGTCTTGGCAGGAAGAAGTGATGACGGTCAGCGCCGGATGAAGAGAAAAAGCGAAGATGAATAAAGTCAGCTAGAGACGTCACTGGTAAGTCAGTCACGGTATTTCTCCCTTGTATGTGGTTGTATTCGGTCACTATGTGGTCTGGTCACGGTGTGGTGGTATTTCTCCCTTGTATGTGGCTGTATTTGTTCAGTGTTTGGTGGTAATATGTGGTCTGGTCACGGTGTGGTGGTATTTCTCCCTTGTATGTGGCTGTATTTGGTCACTGTTTGGTGGTAATATGTTGTCTGATCACTGTGTGGTGGTATTTATTACTTGTATGTGGTTGTATTTGGTCACTATGTGGTGGTAATATGTTGTCTGGTCGCGGTGTGGCGGTATTTCCCCCTTGTATATGGTATTATTGATTTTGGTATAGTGGATTGTGTTGTGTATGGAGGTTACTTTCTCTCTATAAGGGGGAGATTTTTTCCAGTAGAAATTAAATACTTAAACATTTAACCCCTCCCCTCCCTGTCCTGCCCTGTCCTGTGACTATTACACTGCAGTAAATATGCACTTACAGAGATTCTCCAGTGAAAACAAGTAATCACCTTTACTAAGGCCACGTGCACACACTGAGTATTCAGTGAGTTTTTTTACCTCAGTATTTGAAGCCAAAACCAGGAGCAGTAAAATCAGAGAAAAAGTGTGTGAACGTAGCCTAAAGATTAGTGATAACTTATTCATCTGTGTGGACCGATTGCTGGGACCTGCACCGATCGTGCAACTTTTATCCCCCATTACACTGGAGCTCGTGTCCGACTCGACCCCTGATCCATTCATTCCCTCAGTGGCTGCGAGCGCTGCGCTTGTTATTATCTGGCTGCTCCACAGAGGATGAATGGAGCTGCGGTCACACATCCCACCCCACAGAGGATGAATGGAGCTGCAGTCACACACCCCACCCCACAGAGGATGAATGGAACTGCGGTCACACATCCCACCCCACAGAGGATGAATGGAGCTGCTGTCACACACCCCACCCCACAGAAGATGAGTGGAACTGCGGTCACACATCCCACCCCACAGAGGATGAATGGAGCTGCGGTCACACACTCCACCTGCTGCTGCAAAAAGTTCCCCAATCTTCCTATCGGTGCGGTTTCCACTGGTCTGGTTCCACCGATCAATAAGTTATCACCAACCTACCCTGTGGATCGGTGATAACTTGTTTTCACTAAAGACCCCATTACTGCAAACTACTATAATTGTACATCCCAGTTATGATGCACAATATAGATGTGCAGGAGCCGTCTGTGTATACAGTCAAAGCAACACAATAATGGCGATAACACTAATGGGTGTTTATATTTAGCTGTAGGGTGGGCCCCTGGAGTCAATTCTCCTGGTGGGCCCCAGACAGCCCAGTCCACCCCTGGCTATCATGATAGCCACCAGATCGTTAAGGGGTTAAAGATCTCTTACGCATATGCACTACAATACATGGATCTGCTTTGAGCAGGACAGATCAAAGTGCGCCTGCGCAGGACCTCAATGCCAGCTAGTGAGCATGATGTAGGACGCGTCATGCACATGGGCCTCAGAAAAAGGAGGATGGCGATCGCCGCAGAGAGGAAATGCCGGACTAGAGAGAGGAGGCATTGGGTTTGAGATAATGATCAATAACTTTGCTAGCTATTTCATCATCAGCTGACGGTCTCCTTTTTTTCTCAGCTCCAGATCCCCTTGAGTGGAGCCCCAAAAATTGGTCTGTGCGATTTCTTCCTGTAAGCTCCCAAAGTAAGTCTGCCATCTTGTCTTTCTTCTTCCTGCTCCAGCTGTAAGGCTACTTTCACATTTGACAGGATGCAAACCGCATATGACCGGATCCTGTGGATTGAATGTGCAACGCATGCAACCGCAATTGTTATTTTATTGTTATTTTATTGTATGCTTCTACTTTTACTTGTGATGGATGAAGGGGAACACAGAATTTATCGGCTTGCACTGGAGTCAGCTGATCGGGAATAAGCTGAACTCCTGATCTCACAGCCCGCCCACGCTGTGATGGATGCAGGTTAACAGCAATCACTGCCTGCTGCCGATCACGTGTGACCATGTTCGGGCTGTGTGGTCATGAGTTCAGCTGAGTTCAGATCAGCTGACTCCAGTGTCGGCCGATTACTTGTTCTGTGTCCCCCTGCATCCATCGCAGAGTGTGCGGGCTGGAGTTCAACAGAGTTCAGATCAGCTGACCCCAGTGTCGGACGAATTCAGCTGACCTCACAGGCAGCACACGCTGCGATGGATGCAGGGGCACCCAGAACAAGTAATCGGCCAACACTGGAGTCAGCTGATCAGATTACTTGATCTGCTGGCTGTATGGTTAGAAGTAGGGATGAGTGAGCACTAAAATGCTCGGGTTCTCGGTAGCCCATGAGTATTTTTTTTTTTTAAATTCATTAAAAAATAAACAAAAACCCCAAAAACATAACCCTAACTCTAGGGTTAGGGGGTAAAAAAAATAAAATGTGTGGACTCCCGCTGCATTTTCTAATGCTAAGGTAACCCAAGCAGCTACTGGCTGCTAACCCCCACTGCTTATATGACCTTCACTGGCAATGAAAAATCCAGGGAAGCCCTTTTTTTAACGTTTTTTGCGCAAAAACTAAAAAAAAAAAAGACAGCTTCACCCTGTTTTTGTATGCTAGCCAGGTAGAGCAAGTAGGTACGTGCTGCCCCCAACCCCCAGCTGCCTATTTGTACCCGGTTGGGAACCAAAAATACAGGGAAGCCCTTTTTTAATTATTTCATGAATTTCATGAAATAATTAAAAAAAAACAAAAAAACGACATGGGCTTCGCCCAATTTTTGTGATGAGCCAGGTACAAGTAGGCAGCTGGGGATGGGAATACGCAGTGCAGGGTGGACCAAGCTTTCTTGCCCCCCCCGCTTCGAATTGCAGTCAACAGTCGCCCCAGAAAATGGCGCTTTCTTAAAAGCGCTATCTTCTGGCGTTGTATCCAACATCTCTCCCAGCGGGTGGCACGTTGGGTAATAAGGGGTTAATACCAGCTTTGTTTTACCTGCTGGTATAAAGCCTGAGATTGCTAATGTCAGGCCAAGTTTGACCCGGCCATTAAGAATCTCCAATAAAGGGTTAAAAAAAAAGACATCACACAGAAAAAATACTTTATTAGAAATAAATACACAGACACTTTATTAGAAATAAATACACAGACACACTTAGGGACTCCATCTTTATTACTCCCTCTCACCCCTTCACGATCCTGGTCTTCTGTCTGAGAGAGAGGGAGATTTCTGTATTGACCATGCCAAGTTGCTTTCTGGGCATGCTCAGTACAAAAAACAGGATTCTGTCTATCAGGATCCGGCGACTTCCGGTACAGCAGGATCGGGGTCATTGAAATACATTGCAGGTACCACTGCATGTACTAATACAGATGGCCACCTGGTGGCGCTATAATAACACAAAAATCTAATATCACCCATGTAACGCAGCCTAAGCCTCAAAGGCTACCATTACTATTATCGATAGAGCTAACAGCCATGAATCATCGTGATCCGGACTCACCTATAAAGTTCACTTATAACTGGATGTTTTGAGTAGCCCTGACACGCGTTTCTCACCTGGTTTCCTTGCTTGAGGAAAGTATAATGTGCATGTTTTTATATGTGGTGTCTTGGGCGAGATCGTCGCTGTTTGGACGCGTGCAGGGGGTGGGACGCCGCACATAGAGTCCGCCTCATCCGGTCATTCCAGGGGAAGCAGTTAACCCATGCATCCTTCTAAGGAAGCTCCCTCGGCGGGGACTCATGCTGAGGCAGCCACGCACATGCGCATCCAACGAGACCATATTACTACTGCCACCTACTACTGGCAAGTGAAAGGGCACGACCAGGGTGGTAAGAAAATCATCCAAACATAAGGAGAATCAGCGTTAGCCTAAAGAATATGACCATGTATAGTCCTTAAAAGATTTTCTAATGTCCCTATATCATGCAGAGATAAAATTCATATAGTAATATGTGTATATATATATATATATATATATATATATATATAAATATATATATATATACACCCCTAGATTCTAAATGGACCTTGTCAATACCACAAATTTTCAATCCTGTGGGACCACAGTCATGGCGCAGCTTGTAATGTCTCTGGATCATCCTCAGGGAATCAAGATCCACAACATCACACACCGCAATTATTCCCTAACATGTTCCCTCGTGCGGATGCGTTTTTCCCTTGATGTAACCCAATATAAATTAGGCTACAGTCACATACTGCATAATAGATAACGTGACTTTTAGTGCATGATTTGTAACTTTTTATTTTATACTCTTTAGGTCCATCCCAAGCTGACAACATCTCTGGGCAGACAAAAGGAAAACAACCAAATTTGGGACTCCCTTTCTCAAAGCGAGATACCACCCTAGGTACGTAATGGTTCTTCACCAGCATATCCTTTAGGCTTTTCCCCCTTCTAACAGGTAAGAGTGGGCGATGAGTAAAACGTCGTTCAAACTCTGGTCGGTCTTCAGTAACGACCAGTGTTTGTTCAAGATCTGCCTGATCGCCCCCCTCTGACTGTTAACTTGGAGATGAAATGTATCTGTGAGGAAAAGAAGGATTTTTGTGTACTCACCGTAAAATCTCTTTCTCTGAGTCTTCATTGGGGGACACAGGACCGTGGGTTATGCTGCTGCTGTCACTAGGAGGCTGACACTAGGTAAACAAAAAAATTTAGCTCCTCCCTAGCAGTATACACCCTGAGCCGGAGGCGTACTCAAATCAGTTTGGTGCACAAGCAGTAGGAGAAGTACAAACACAACCATACCCAAATCCAGGTAACTACTACAATAAAGTCGCCATGCTTAAAGTGGCCGAGGAACATGGACCACTGAAACATTGCAGGCAATAAGTAAATGACAAAAAAACAAAACCATAAACCAAAACCAAGCAGGGTGGGTGCTGTGTCCCCCAGTGAAGACTCAGAGAAAGAGATTTTACAGTGAGTACACAAAAATCCTTCTTTCTCTTTCGTTTTATTGGGGGACACAGGACCGTGGGACGTCCAAAAGCAGTCCCTGGGTGGGAAGAGGCAAGCCCCACGGATAGGAAGGAAACGGCCTCCCTCGGCGGGCTTGCCCAAGATGTGAATGCACCTACCTTGTTCAGGTGTGCTACTGCCGCCTGCAAAACCTATTTCCCAAGACTGGCCTCTGCCGATGCTTGGGTGTGAACCTGGTTGAACCTGGTAAAGGAATGCAGACTAGACCAGGTGGCGGTTCCACGGACCTGGTCGGCCGACGTCTGATGCGTAAACGGCCAAGAGTTTCCCACCGCACGGGTAGAGTGCGCCTTTACTCTCCGAAACGGAGAGCTGTCCTTTATCCCAGAGGTCTTGGAAATGGCGGAACGGATCCATCTGGCAATTGAGGCCCTGGGTACCAGCATGCCCCTCTTGGGTACGGATGGAATGAAGAACAGACCGACCGTCTTACGGGAAGGTGCGGTCCTGGAGGCATAGAGTTTGAGGGCTTGCACCAGGTCCAGAGTATGCAAGGCCCTTTCAAGGCTGTGAGAAGTACCAGGATCGGAGGACAGAGAAGAAAATCTCCTCATTTGGCTGGAACGGTGAGACCGCCCTGGTCAGAAGGGAGGGATCTGGCCGGAGCACCACCTTGTCCTGGTGGAAGACCCGAAAAGGGGTAAGGACCGAAAGATCTTTTAGCTCTGATGATCTTCGTATAGAAGAGATGTCAACGAGGAACACCACTTTCCACAACAGGTGAGAAGGAAAGAATCTCGAAAGGTGCAAATGGTGGACTTTGAAGCGAACCTAGCACTAGCATAAGGTCCCACTGTTCAAGTGGACGACGATACAGCGGAGCTGGATGGACAACTCCCTGAAGGAAGGCCTTGATCCGCGGGCGATAGGCGAGAGTCCTCTGAAACAGAATTGACAGAGCCGACACTTGGCTTTTAAGCGTGGAGAATGTGAGACTTGCATCCAGACCTGACTTGAGGGGCGGGAGAAGGAGAGAGAAGAGATGCTGTGTTCTTCAGACCACCGGAGGAAGAAACGCTCCACGTGCGGTAGTGGATTCTCGCAGAAGATGGCATCCTGACCCTAATCATTGTCTATATTAACTTGTCTGTCGAAAAGCCTGCCTGAGGTATTACCCAGGATACAGGAGCCAGACTGACAAATTTAGGACTTTGAGTTCTGGTGGGAGAGGGAGAGAGAGAAGGCCCTGCCACAGAAGATCAGGATGGTCTGGAAGGCACCCCGGGACGACCTCGTGGGGCTGAATAAGTTCCGCGAACTATGCTATTCTGGGCCACTCTGGAACCATTAGAATAACTGGAAATCCTTCCGCCCTGATGTTCTTGAGAACCTTCGGAATCAGGGGCCGCAGCGGGAAGAAGTACGGGAGCCTGCACTGGGTCCACACGTCGACCCCTAGTGCCAAGTGGTCGCGGTAGCCCGCGATGAACCATGGAAACTGACAGTCGAATCAAGAGGCCATTAGGACCACCTTCGGAGTCCTTTATCTGCCACCGATCTGGTTGAAGCTTTCCCTGTTGAGGGACCATTCGCCTGAAGCGAGACCTTCCTTGCTAGGTAGGCATATTGAATGTACAGCGACAGCAGAACTTCGCCGACTTCCATGGAGGTGATCACAGAGCGGGGGGACTCCATGCAAAATGCTCGAGGGCTCACCGACCTGCTGAGAAAGCTCCGGGACGGGGCGGACCGAGCCGACCTTCTTGGGGACCACAAAGAGGCTGCAGTAAAAACGCTGGAAGAGTTCTGATGGAGGGACTGGTACCGCAACTCCAGAGTGGAGGAGAGATTCCATGAAGGGGAGGAATACGCGAACACGCACGGGAGAACCAGGAGGGAGAGAATGAAAAAACGTCTCGGTGGCATTGAATCAAATCTATTTCGTGGTCTGAGACAATGATCCCTCTGACCTAGGTGTCTGCATCTAAAGGGAGCCAGACATGCTGGGAGCAAGACAGTAGCCCCCCTACTAGTCTGGCACTGCTGCCCGCAGACCGCGAGTCATTTGGAGGAGCGGTGATGAGACCTGGAGGCAGACTTCATGGACTGGAGGGGACGCGAACACCAGGAGGGATTGGTCATGAATGACGGAGCCTTCTTGTCCCTCCGAAGGGAGGATGTTTTCCGAGGATGAGGTGTTCTGGACGTGCTTGGGCTGAACTTAGGGAAGAGGAGTACTCTTTTCTCCCATAGCCTTGAAGATCGACTGGACTAGCCTAGCACCGAAAGGACGCTCCCCTAAGAACGGAAGGGAAGTCAGCTACTTACAGAAGCCGGATCAGCGTTCCAGGTCCTGACCCTGAGGACTCGACAGATGGCCACACTGTTGCAGGGGCCTGGGCCGCGCAATTGGCATACGCCAGGGCTGCGTTGAGAAGGTACTCACCAGCGAGTGTGAACTGCGAAGAGATGCTATCCAGTTCCGGAACGGCAGAGACGGCACAGAGTCCGCTGCGCAGAATGTCCGCCCAGGACATCAGTGGCTTTGCAACCCCAACCGAGGCAAAGGCTGGGGAAGGGGAAGTTCCCGCTGGTTCGAAGGCAAAACGGGCCCACCTGTGAATGGTACGATCCGTGGAGTCCCTGAGAGACGCACTGTTAGGGGTGAGAAGTCAGGCAGGATCTGGCGGGCTGACCACAGGGAAGCCTGCCCATTCTTCTTGGAGCCCTTCAGAGAAGGGATAATGTAAAATAATGGACTTACTGCTGGTACATACCGTGACCGGCTGTTGCCTGTGGTTGCTCCGTAGCTCAGTGAACTCTGAATGTCCACTGAATGCGTTATGGACTCGCCTCGTCCGCTTAAAGGAGACTTGGGTGCTCTGAGAAGAGACGGGATCACCTGTATCCTCAGAGTCTGATTCACCGATTCTACCAGGCTATCCACCATGCGCCGAACATCAGCCGACTGCTCGGAATCCAGCAGAGGTGGTACATCTGAGTCATCACCCGATAGGTTGGAGGACTCGCGGGAGGAGAGGAGTCTGGACCTGGGGATGCGGGAGAAGCCTGGGAGGACTCTGAAGACGAGACATGGCAGGTCCGCTTCTGAGCTGTAGCAGAGGACTGTGGGACGAGGCTCACTTACTCCTGAGGAGGCTGCGCTGGGCCTGTGGAGGGCAGACCGAGCGTCGGAAAGAGACGCAGAGCTTGCGCAATGGTCCGAGAAGCCTTAGCGGGGGGAGTCTAGGGACTGAAACAGGGATGCCGACCATTCGGGAGGAGGCGGGAAGCTGGACCCTGCAGGAACGGAGGCTGCGTGGCAGCATCTGAGGCATTGATGGCAGTGTCCTGTTGGTGCTGCGGGTCTGCAGAGCAGCCTGGGCATAGCGGGACATCCTGACCTAGAGGGAATTCACCAAGGGAAGGGGACCTATTTGGATCGGGCGGACCAGGATTATGTAAAGGTACTCTCGCTGGGGCTGCTAGGCAGGAGAACAACTAAACTGTCGCTAACCAGTGAAAGTTATCTAGCGAGGGTTATCTCCATAGGAGCAGAGGGTACCCAGGTCCTGTGCGCTGCCCACCAGTCCAGAGAGAGAAATCCAGGTCACATCGAAGCCAGGAGGTAAAGAACAGCGCGCTGCTGCCTCATACGTAGAAAAAGGGGTTGAGGCCCCACGGTTATATGCTCTAAAGGGGGTTGTGTGGTGGAACACTTATCAAATTTGTTTGCCAGAGCAGTAGCTTTCTCCCAAGGGCGATTCTGATATTATAGTTCATGCCCGGTTCTGTCTATTTAAACTCCTGAGAAAAACTGGATCAGAACTAGGAAGCCATCATTAGAGCAATAAGGGGGGGGCAAGGACTCCCACACCTCTACAAGACAAATACTAACTCCGCTTTCTGCTTATAGTAATGAAATGGTATATATCATTAGTTCTAACTGAGCTTGATCTAGATGTAGAAAATGTATCTCACTTGCTCATGAGTTTTATGATCCTGTTAGCATGCCAGCCTGTTTGTTATTACAAGTCATTGCCTCTTTCTGTCTCAAGTTAACTGATTGATAGCATAATGAGCTAAATTGACCCACATCTAAGCACAAACCTTCCTATATAAGTAAACCTTGCTAAGGGGAAGCATTTATCATTATTATTATAAGACAATGTACACTCTGCCTTGCATCCACATAAAGTGACAGATTAAAGCTAATCTACCTGTGTAACAAAGCTTATAGTTCTCAAGACCTCATCATACAAAATGAGGCCATTGCAAAAGTACCTAGAAGCAACTCTGCTAATAGATAAGCTGGGCTACACAGGCAGACTGGGAGGCAGAACAAGATGGTGAAGAGAAGCTGGAGTTGGCTGGGGGAGGGGCCGTATGAGGGCGGGAAACAGGGCATCCACCGCCCACACTGTGATGCCTGGAGGCTGAGCGGTGGGCGGAGTCGGGGGCGGAACGGCCGGCAAGCCAATACCGTTGCAGCGGGGGGCGTGGCTGGGACGCAGGGAGACTAGGCCGAGACCGGGGCCTAAATTTTCAGCCGCCCGAGGGGGAGAAGGTAGGGGAGAGACTGTCCTACCTGACATCTGCGGTGCCGCTCCAGGGATGGTCCGGTGTGCAGGCAGTGGGCTTTGCACTTGCCTGTGTCCAGCGCACACCTGAAGGTAAGGCTGTGGGCTTCAGGGACGCGGGGAGAGGTGTCTGGAGAGGCAGAGAGGTGGACGCCTGATGGAGGGAAGAAGCTCTTCTGCAACTGTAGGCAGCGATGTGGGCCCCATCCGAAAAGGTGAAAACGCTGCGGGGGTCCAACCTCTGTAGCTTGTCCCTGTGCGCCCTTTGGAGTAATACCACAGGGTGGATCAGGGGTGCCCATGTAGGATCTGCCCCACATGCACTCCCGGGAGTGGTACCACGGGAATGGACAGGGGAGAGGGCCCGACATCTCAAACCTCTGCGACCCTGGGGAGTAGTACCCAAAGGGCTGGAGGGAATGAGGGTGAACATAGGCGACACCTGCAGAAACAGAGAAAAAGGAGAATGAGAGCGATGAGCGTCGCCGAAAAAAATGACAAATACGCAAGAAAAATGTGGCTGAGGGGGGCCGAGATGGCCCACATCAGCCTCCTACGACACTAAGCAAAAACTGATTTGAGTCCGCCTCCGGCTCAGGGTGTATATATGGAGGAGCTAACTTTTTTTGTCTACTTAGTGTCAGCCTCCTAGTGACAGCAGCAGCATAACCCACGGTCCTGTGTCCCCCAATGAAACGAAAGAGAAAAGATTCTTCCCTCTTACTTGTTGATAATAATTGTACCCGTGGAGTACCCTTTTCTGTCTGGTACCCCATTTTTATATTATAGTCCAGAAAATCAATTGCCTCCCGATCTGCCTTATAGGTTAGTTTGATGTTATATGGGTTATTGTTCAACCAAGTCATGAAGCTCTGCAGTTCAGGACCGGTACTTCTCCAGATAATAAAGATGTCATCTATCTTACCAACCTAGATGTAAAATTAATAGATTAGGGATAAGCCAAATGGACGACAATGTTTTAATTTTGTTACATACATTTTTCCTTCCTGAGTCCTCTGATACCATACCAAAAAAATATTCAATGCACATGGTTCAAAAGATAGATTTTCAGCTTAGTTTCTCCTTGATGAAAAATGAACCTTGAAATGGTAGCCTCATTTTAACCAAAACCTGGTATTAATAATTGGACAAATTGAAGGACATGGCATTTGATTTACGAGTAATGCAACAACCTTTTCCCAGTTGATCAGTTTTAGACATCCTTAAAATTATCATTAGTGATGACTAGATATGGGCGAATGCTAAAATATTCGGGTTCGGATTGTTCAAATCCAATCATTTCTACATTTGTGTATTCATACCGAATAACAAACCCAACCCAGTAGTGGTCACTCAGTTCAATGAGGTCACTTGAGGTCAGGTTACCTGCGATCATAGGTGGATGACAATGGGCACCTCCAGCTGTGACCGCAAATAACCTAAGTTACGTCACCACACATCGCTGCGACTCATTCTCTGCCTTAAGATCACAGCGGGTGGTCATATTCTATGCCCACGCGCTGTCACTTCAGATGTAGCAGAGCTGGAATCGTTATGGGACCTCGTGTGGATTACATTTGACCTGGGTGTTTTTGGGGTTAATAAAGGAGTGAAAGAGGGTGTTGTTTTTATCTTATTTTGTGTTCACTTACAGATTAGTAATGTGGGTAGGGTTTTCATAGACCCTGCCATTGCTAATCTAGGGCTTAGTGGCAGATGTGAGCTGTTATTAACCCCTTATTAGCCTGATTGCCACCGCACCAGGGGAATCGGGTAAAGTGCCAGGATTGTCACATCTAATGGATGTGACAATCCTGAGTGGCTGTGGGCTGTTATTGTTATGACGCGCATGCTTTATTCTTATTTTCTTTATTTTTCCTTTTTTTATTTATTATTTCCAAAGGTTCCGGATCATTATCCGGAGTTCCCTGAGAACTCCAGGCCCGGGTCCGGTACTCGGGTATTTTTAAAACCTCTCGGATTCTAAATTTTAGAGTCCGGGTCTGTCCATAACTAATCAATAGACAAACAAAAAAAGTGCATAGTGTTCATGTTGTTGTGTAAACAGAAATATTATATGCAAAATTAAAAATGACATGCCATAAGGCAAGCAAAATCAAGAAATGCAAAAAACTAAATTATTGAGTAAATATATTAAATATTAGTTGTATCCTAACTATAATTAAATTGTTGTACAATGTTTTTCTCCACTTTTCTTAGATAATAATCTTTTTTCTTATTTTCTCATAGGCACTTCATTCAGGGAAAAGACCCAATCAAAGTCAACATCTAAGTCACTGAGCGGGTCGAGTGAAGTACCTCAAAATTTGCAGACCACCACAGGTATGGTTTTAGCATATACAGATCTCTAAATTATGGATAAAAAGAAAAAGAAACAATTAAAAATAATTTAACACAAACAGTCCCATTCTCACACCACATAAAAATACCCAATTAAAGAAAACAGCCAAAGCTCTCATTGAGCCCAATAGGAGTCCTTGTGTCCAATCTATAAATCCAATGACTCAAGTTGCGCAAGGGCCTTAACCCTTTAGTGACGGAGCTAATTTTCACCTTAATGACCAGACCAAATTTTGCAATTCTGACCAGTGTCACTTCATGAGGTTATAACTCTGGAACGCTTCAACGGATCCCGGTGATTCTGAGATTGTTTTTTCGTCACATATTGGACTTCATGTTAGTACCAAATTTAGGACAATATTTTTTGTGTTTATTTATGAAAAAAATTGAATATTGGCAAAAATTTTGAAAATTTAGCAATTTTCAACTTTTGAATTTTTATACCGTTAAACCAGAGATTTCTGTGACACAAAATAGTTAATAAATAACATTTCCCACATGTCTACTTTACATCAGCACAATTTTGGAAACAAAATTTTTTTTCGTTAGGAAGTTAGAGGGGTTCAAAGTTTATCAGCAATTTCTCATTTTTACATCAAAATTTACAAAACCAGTTTTTTAGGGACCACATCACATTTGAAGTGACTTCAATAGGCCTAGATGACAGAAAATACCCAAAAGTGACACCATTCTAAAAACTGCACCCCCCAAAGTACTCAAAACCACATTCAAGAAGTTTATTAACCCTTCAGGTGCTTCACATGAACAAAAGCAATGTGGAATGAAAAAAAGCAAAAATTAAATTTTACCTAAAAATGTTGCTCTAACCCAAATTTATTCACTTTTAGAAGAAATAACACAACAAAATGGACCTCAAAACTTGTTCCCCACTTTCTTATGAGCGCGCCGATACCCCACATGTGGTCAGAAACCTCTGTTTGGACAAATGGGAGGGCTCGGAACAGAAGGAGCAATATTTGAATTTTGGAAAGCAAATTTGGCTAAAATAGATTGCGAGCACCATGTTGCATTTACAGGTCCGCTAAGGTACCTAAACAGAAGAAATCCCTCACAAGTGACACCATTTTGGAAACTAGACCCCTCAAGGCTTCTATCTAGGGGTATAGTGAGCATTTTAGATCCACAGGTACTTCACAGATTTTGTTAACGTTACGTTGTCATATTGAAAATTTTAATAATTTTCTCAAAAATGTTGCTTTAGCATCAATTTTCTCACTTTTTCAAGAGGTAATTCCAAAAATTTGACCTCAAGGTTTGTTAACCACTTTTTTATGAGCGCGGTGATACCTCACATGTGGTCTGAAACCTTTGTTTGGACAAATGGGAGGGCTTGGAACGAAAGGAGCAATATTTGAATTTTAGAAAGGAAATTTGGCTGAAAAAGATTGCGGGCACCATGTCGCATTTGGAGGTCCCCTAAGGTACCTAAACAGCAGAAACCCCGCACAAGTGGCCCCATTTTGGAAACTAGGCCCCTCAAGGAATTTATCTAGATGTTTGGTGAGTACCCTGAACCCTCAGGTGCTTCACAGAATTTTATAACGTTGAGCCATGAAAAAAAAAAAATAAAATTTTACCACAAAATTGTTATTTCAACCAGGTAGCTTTTTTTTTTACAAGAGTAAAAGGAAAAAATTCAGCATAACATTTATTGTGCAATTTCTCCTGAGTTTGGCGATACCTTATATGTGGTGGAAATCAACTGTTTGGGCGCATGGCAGGGCTCGGAAGGGAAGGAGTGCCATTTGACTGCAAAATTGGCTGGAATCAATAGCGGACGCCAGGTTGCATTTGGAGAGCCCCTGAGGTGCCTAAACAGTGGCGGTCCCCCACAAGTGACTTCATTCTGGAAACAAGACACCTCAAGGCTTTTATCAAGGTGTATAGTGAGCAGTTTGAATCCACGAGTACTTCACAGAATTTGATAAGCTTAGGTTGCCATATTGAAAATTTTCATTTTTTTCACAAAACTGTTGCTTTAGCATCAAATTTCTCACTTTTTCAAGAGACAACAACAAACCGTGGACCCCACAGGTTGTTATCCAATGTCTTATGAGCACAGGGATACCCCACATGTGGCCAAAAACCTCTGTTTGGATAAATGAGAGGGCTTGGAATGGAGGGAGCACCATTTGAATTCTGGAAAAGTTGAAATAAATTGCGCGCACCATGGCACATTAGCAGGGCCCCTTGGGTACCTATACATCAGAAAACCCCCACAAGTGACCCCATTTCTTCAGCGCTCTATTGGGAGACCCAGACGATTGGGGTATAGCTACTGCCCTCCGGAGGCCACACAAAGCACTACACTAAAAAGTGCAAGGCCCCTCCCCTTCTGGCTATACCCCCCCGTGGTATCACGGGTTCTCTAGTTTTCAAGCTTTGTGCGAAGGAGGTCAGACATCCACGCATAGCTCCACAGATTTTAGTCAGCAGTAGCTGCTGACTATTTCGGATGGAAGAAAAGAGGGCCCATATAGGGCCCCCAGCATGCTCCCTTCTCACCCGTGGATGGTGTTGTAAGGTTGAGGTACCTATTGCTGGTACAGGGGCTGGAGCCCCACATGCTGTTTTCCTTCCACATCCCCTTGTAGGGCTCTGTGGAAGTGGGATCCTGCCGGCCTCAAAGCTCTGACGCCGGGCTCCATCCACAGACCCAGTTGAACCTGATGGATATGGAGCAGGAGTACAATCAGGGACATGGCCCTGCATCATACAGGTACTCTGTGTCCCCGGCAGGCACAGACACACTCCGGGCTGGCTGGGTGTTGTAGTGCGCCGGGGACCGTAACGATGGAGTTGGTGTTCCTGCAGTTTACTGGGGGACTTTTGTGTATTGGGAACTACCGCGCCGGACGCTCCGGGAGCGGCGGCGCGGCTGGGACTTGTAGTTCGCCGGGGACTGGGCGCCGACCGCGCTTTTACGGCGGCGGCGCTTATAAATCCAGTCCCCGGCTTCTGCGGCCTAGTGCCGCTTCGTTCCCGCCCCCTCCCTGTCACTCAGGGAAGGGGACAGGCGCTGAGCAATCAGCAGCGCCGAGGGCTGGAGCCTTATTTACATGCTCCAGCCCTCTCACTGCACACTGTCGGACGCCGGATTCCCGCTCTGCCTTGGGGCACGCCCACGGCCCGCCCCTCCTCACACGAGCTGGGGAAGACGCCGGCAGCCATTACTGCAGTCCGAGCTCGGACTTTCGGCAACCAGGCAGGACGGTGGCGACCATACACCCGCTTATAGGCGGGCGGTAAGCGGCACACATAGTGCTGACCCCAATATATACTACAGTGTATACATGTGTATTTTAACTGCATAGGTCGCTATATGCCCGCTTGGAGAGCGACACATCAGCAGCAGGAAAGCAGGTGTGCTAAGGCACAGGCTTTCTAGGCTGCTTGTATTGCACGTACTGAAGTGTTCATTTGTATTTATGCTTGTATGCTATACATTGCACTGTACAGTCGCTAGTCTTAGCTATATTCTCCTGGAATGGCTAGACTACAGCAGCAGAAAACCAAGGGTGCTGGGGCACAGGTTTTTTTCTGTGCTGCTTGTATTGCATGGGCTGCAGTGTGCATTTGTACTTGTGCTTGTATGCTATGCATCGCACTGTATGGTCACTCTTCTGGGCTATATTCCCCTAGATGACTAGTCTACAGCAGCAGAAGAGCAGAGGTGCCAGGGCACAGGCTTCTATGCTGCTTGGATTGCTTGTGCTGCAGTGTTCATTTGTACTTTATGCTTGTATGCTATACATTGCACTGTACGGTCACCAATCTTGGCTATATACTTCTAGATGGCTAGTCGGCAGCGGCAAAAAAGCAACACAGATTTTCAGTGCTGTTTTTACTACATGGGAGGCTGTTCATGACACCGTCCCATTGTGTGCATGCTCCCCTGTAGCACTTCGTCTGCCGGGGTCTCTAGCACTTCGTCTGCCGGGGTCTCTACTAGTCGTGGCCAAAGAAACCACCTGTCATCCCTGTCCAAGGACAGGGACGGAGTTGCAGTTTCGACAAATATATTGTCATAAGATAGAGACTTGCAGTCCAGACAGGCCATGGGCAATCTTCCTGACCAACCTCATTTGGAACGGGGGGGTCCCAGGAGGACTCTCTGTATGATAAGGCAGCTCTCCAGGACTTTGATCCTGACATCGCTTTCAATCCGGATACACCGGATGGTAACGCCATACGGAATGATCCTATAGCGTCCATCAATGGAAGGTTGGATCTTTCTCCCTCAGCTCCCCCAGTGGAGGAGTCAGCTTCACAGCAGGAGAAGTCCCTTTTCAGTATCTCAAACGGATATTGAGTATTTTTCTGGCCACGCTGACTTCAGAGAAGCAGTCCAGAAACACCACGCTTACCAGATAAGCGTCTTCTCCAAACGTTTTTAAGATACACGTTATCCCTTTTCCCCTGACGTGGTCAAGCGCTGGACCCAGGGTCCAAAGGTGGATTCTCCAATCTCCAGGCTTGCGTCTAGAGCCATAGTTGCACTGGAGATGGGGCTTCACTTAAAGATGCCATTCACAGACAGATGGACTCTGGTTGAAATCTGTCTAGGAGGCTATCGGCGTGTCGGTTGCTCCGGCATTCACAGCGGTATAGGCAACCTAACCTTTTCAGCTGTTCTTGTGCAGCTGGCCTTGAGCACATGTACATCTGTACCGCAGAGGCGTCCGTAACTCCGCAATGTCTGCACTGCGACTTACCCTATTAATGCTGTCCTAAAAGTACAGTCGAGGTTTCGGTCCTTCCCAAGCTCGGGCAGGTCCCAATTGTCCTCGTGCAAAAGGGCTACAAAACCTCAGACGGGCTCAGATTCCGGCCGGGCTCAATCACGCCCAAGGAAGGCAGCCGGAGGAACCGCTACCAAGGCGGTCTCCTCATGACTCTCAGCTCTCTCTCTCTCTCCGCATCCGCGGTTGATGGCAGATTCCCCCGCCTTTGGCGACATTTAGCTGCCACAGGTCACAGACCGGTGGGTGACGGACTTTGTGCTCACGTGCACAGGACAGTGTTCTGTTCTCGTCCTCCGACTCCATTCTTCAGAACGGCCCCACCTCCCCACCGAGCAGATGCCCTGCTGCAGGCGGTGGACGCTCTAAGAGCAGAAGGAGTGGTGATCCCTGTCCCCCCTCAGGAACGAGGGCGAGGGTTTGTACTCCAATCTCTTTGTGGCTCCAAAAAAGGACTTCCGTCCTGTTCTGGACCTAAAACTGCTCAACAAGCATGCGAACGCCAGGCGGTTCCGGATGGAATCCCTCCGATCCGTCATTACCTCAATGTCTCGAGGAGACTTCCTTGCCTCAACAGACATCAAAGATGCCTATCTCCACGTGCCAATTGCTACGGAGCACCAACGTTTTTCTACGTTTTGTGATAGGAGACGACCATCTTCAGTTCGTAGCTCTGCCATTCGGTCTGGCGGCAGCCCCACGGGGGTTCACCAAGGTCATGGCAGCAGTGGTAGCAGTCTTGCACTCTCAGGGACACCCGGTGATCCCTTACTTGGACGATCTACTCGTCAAAGCACCCTCCCTCGAGGCATGACAACGCAGCCTGAATGTTACGCTGGAGACTCTCCAGACTTTCGGGTGGATCATCAATTTGGCAAGGTCAAATCGGTCACCGACTCAATCACTAACGTATTTCGGCATGGAGTTTCACACTCTATCAGCGATAGTGAAGCTTCCGCTGAACAAGCAGCGTTCACTGCAAACAGAGGTGCAGTCTCTCCTTCAAGGCCAGTCGCACCCCTTAAGGCGCCTCATGCACTTCCTAGGGAAGATGGTGGCAGCCATGGAGGCAGTTCCCTTTGCGCAGTTTCATCTGCGCCAACTGCAAGGGGACATTCTCCGCCAATGGGACGGGCAGTCAACCTCCCTGGACAGGAAAGTCTCCCTTTCCCAGACGGCCAAGGACTCTCTGCAATGGTGGCTTATTCCCACCTCATTGTCACAGTGAAGATCCTTTCTACCCCCATCCTGGGCAGTGGTCACGACAGATACGAGTCTGTCAGGGTGGGGAGCAGTTTGTCTCCGCCACAGGGCTCAGGGGACGTGGACTCAGCAGGAGTCCACCCTTCAGATCGATGTTCTGGAAATCGGGGCAGGGTATCTTACCCTACTAGCTTTCCAGCAGTGGCTAGAAAGAGAGCAGATCCGAATCCAGTCGGACAACTCCACAGCGGTGGCATACATCAACCACCAAGGAGGGACGCGCAGTCGGCAAGCCTTCCAGGAAGTCCGGCGAATCCTCATGTGGGTGGAGGACACAGCATCCACCATATCCGCAGTTCACATCCCGGGCGTAGAAAACTGGGAAGCAGACTTCCTCAGTCGCCAGGGTATGGACGCAGGGGAATGGTCCCTTCACCCGGACGTGTTTCAGGAAATCTGTCGCCGCTGGGGGGTGCCGGACGTCGACCTAATGGCGTCTCGGCACAACAACAAGGTCCCGGCATTTATGGCACGATCGCGCGATCACAGAGCTCTGGCGGCAGACGCCTTAGTGCAAGATTGGTCGCAGTTCCGGCTCACATATGTGTTTCCACCTCTGGCACTCTTGCCCAGAGTACTGCGCAAAAACATCAGATCCAATTGCAGCCGCGTCATACTCGTCGCCCCAGACGGGCCGAGGAGATCGTGGTACCCGGATCTGTGGCATCTCACGGTCGGCCGACCGTGGTCACTACCAGGCCGGCCAGACTTACTGTCCCAAGGGCCGTTTTTTCCATTGGAATTCTGCGGCCCTGAACCTGACTGTGTGGCCATGGAGTCCTGGATCCTAGCGTCTTCAGGATTATCCCAAGGGGTCGTTGCCACCATGAAACAGGCTAGGAAGTCCACCTCTGCTAAGATCTACCACAGAACGTGGAAGATTTTCTTAACCTGGTGCTCGGCTCAGGGAGTGTCTCCCTGGCCATTTGCATTGCCTACTTTTCTTTCCTTCCTACAATCGGGGTTGGAAAAGGGCTTGTCGCTCAGCTCCCTTAAAGGGCAGGTCTCGGCACTATCTGTGTTTTTTCAGAAGCGTCTAGCACGTCTTCCTAAGGTGCGCACGTTCCTACAGGGGGTCTGTCATATTGTGCCCCCGTACAAGCGGCCGTTAGATCCATGGGATCTGAACAGAGTACTAGTTGCTCTGCAAAAGCCGCCCTTCGAGCCTCTAAAGGACGTTTCCTTTTCTCGCCTGTCACAGAAAGTGGCGTTTCTTGTTGCGATCACATCGCTTCGGCGAGTGTCTGAGCTGGCAGCTCTGTCATCCAAGGCTCCCTTCCTGGTGTTCCACCAGGACAAGGTAGTGCTGCGCCACATTCCGGAGTTTCTCCCTAAGGTCGTATCCTCGTTTCATCTTAATCAGGATATATCCTTGCCTTCCTTTTGTCCTCAGCCGGTTCACCGGTATGAGAAAGACTTACGTTTGCTAGATCTGGTGAGAGCACTCAGAATCTATATTTCTCGCACGGCGCCTATCCGCCGTTCAGATGCACTTTTTGTCCTTGTCGCTGGCCAGCGCAAGGGGTCGCAGGCTTCTAAAGCCACCCTGGCTCGATGGTTCAAAGAACCAATTCTGGAAGCCTACCGTTCTGCTGGGCTTCCGGTTCCTTCAGGGCTGAAAGCCCACTCAACCAGAGCTGTGGGTGCGTCCTGGGCTTTGCGACACCAGGCTTCGGCTCAACAGGTGTGCCAGGCAGCTACCTGGTCGAGTCTGCTCATTTTCACCAAACATTATCAGGTGCATACCTATGCTTCGGCGGATGCCAGCTTAGGTAGAAGAGTCCTGCAGGCGGCAGTGACATCCCCGTAGGGGAGGGCTGTTTTGCAGCTCTAACATGAGGTATCTCTTTACCCACCCAGGGACAGCTTTTGGACGTCCCAATCGTCTGGGTCTCCCAATAGAGCGCTGAAGAAGAAGGGAATTTTGTTACTTACCGTAAATTCCTTTTCTTCTAGCTCTTATTGGGAGACCCAGCACCCGCCCTGTTGTCCTTCGGGATTTTTTTGTTGTTTGCGGGTACACATGTTGTTCATGTTGAACGGTTTTTCAGTTCTCCGACGTTATTCGGAGTTAATTTGTTTAAACCAGTTATTGGCTTCCTCCTTCTTGCTTTGGCACTAAAACTAGAGAACCCGTGATACCACGGGGGGGGTATAGCCAGAAGGGGAGGGGCCTTGCACTTTTTAGTGTAGTGCTTTGTGTGGCCTCCGGAGGGCAGTAGCTATACCCCAATCGTCTGGGTCTCCCAATAAGAGCTAGAAGAAAAGGAATTTACGGTAAGTAACAAAATTCCCTTCTTTGGAAACTGGATTTTATTCAGGAGTATAGTAAGCATTTTGAATCCACAGGTACTTCACAAAAATGTTGCTGTAGCAACAAATGTCTCACTGTTAGGCTATGTGGCCATGATCCAGCGACACGGCATCTAGTACACAGTGTCAGCCTCCTGCAGAGATGTGAGTGTTGTCCACGGGAGAACGCAGCTGCCCAAGCCCACGATTTGGGTTCAGGCCGCTGTGGAGCTCTATGCTACCTGCAGAGAACACTCATCTCCGCAGCATAAATTGACATGCTGAGGCTCGGGAAGCTGCGCCACAGGTCGGTTTATGCTGCGGAGAAAAGAAGCACATTGGGCATGGGATTTCTAAAAATCCTTCCACTGTGCTTCTACTGCACAACGCAGCGTTATGGACACAGGGAAAACACTCTGCGCCCAAAACGCTGCAAACCCTGATTGTGGGCACACAGCGTAAAATGCTACAATGGATGAATGGATAGATGTCAAACAAATATAACGTCCCATTCCCCTGCATATTCTAAGCTGGCGCCCTTTAGTGCCTTTCATGTGGCACTAAAGGGTGCCTAGCCTTGTATTTAGCCCCCCAAAAAATTAATAATTAAAATAAACGACGTGGGGTCCCCCCTATTTTTGATAGCCAGCTAGGGTAAAGCAGACAGCTGTAGCCTGCAAACCACAGCTGACAGCTTCACCTTGGCTGGTGATCAATTTGGAGGGCTCCCCAGGCGTTTTTTAAAAAAAAAAAAAAACGTGGGGTCCCCCCCAAATTAGATCACCAGCCAAGGTGAAGCGGACAGCTGGGGTCTGGTATTCTCAGGGTGGGAAGAGCCATGGTTATTGGACTCTTCCCAGCCTAAAAATAGCAGGTCGCAGCCGCCCCAGAAGTGGCGCATCCATTAGATGCGCCAATCCTGGCGCTTCGCCCCAGCTCATCCCGCGCCCTGGTGCGGTGGCAGACGGGGTAATATATGGGGTTGATACCAGCTGTAATGTCACCTGGCATCAAGCCCTGGGGTTAGTGATGTCACGGCATCTGAACAGATACCCGACATCACTAACCCAGTCAGTAATAGAAAAAAAAAAGACAAAAAAAAAATTTATTTGAAAAAACACTCCCCGAAACATTCCTCTTTTACCAATTTATTGAAAATAAAGAAATTCCGGTCGCTGTAATCCATTTTGGAGGTCCCACGCCGGCTCTGGATCTTCTAGAATATGGGGGGCACGTTCAGGGAACGTATCCCCCATTTTCTGGAAGAGCAAGCTCTCCATGAGCAGTGTGGGTGCAGTAATCTGAGAATACTGCACTCACACTGCTCCGGTCCAACCTAGGGCAGAGTGACCTGCAGTAACCTCATTCCAGAATATGAGGGGCACGCTCACAGAACGTACCCCCCATTTTCTGGAACAGCAGCCTCTCCATGTGAGGAGTGTGGCTGCAGATCACTGCACTCACCCTCCCCCGGTCCACAGTGGAGCCTGTGCATCAGCGACGTCAGCAGGATTCCTGCTTGCAGGGATCCAGCTGACAGCCGCTGTCTGCGCATGCGCCGCCAGCATTGAAGAAGGAGGCGGCGATCGCGGGCCCGGAGCGGCAGACAGGTAACGTATAACCGGGGGCTTGGGGGGGGGGGTGACGGGGGGTGACGGGGGGTGACCTAGTGGGACCTGGGGACACCTTTCTGCCGCATGTGACGTGTCACATGCGGCAGAAAGAGCAGAATGAAGGCGGCCGCGCGCTGTGCGCCGCCATCTTCCACGCTCCGGAGGGGGGAGGGGGGTGGTGGCTCTGGAGAACCGGAGGGGGCTCCGGTGACCAGAGGGCTCCGGTGGACCGGAGGAGGGGTCAGGGGGAGGACATTTCCCTCCGATCTGAAATGTTTGATCATTTCAGATCGGAGGGAAATGACTGCAGAGCCGGCGCCGGCGGCAGTTTTCTGTGCGCTTCGGCGCCATTTTGGATGTCCGGTGGGGGTAGGGGTGGGGGTGGGGGGACTCTCCGGTACCGGGGGCTTTGGGGGCACTAGGGGGTTAGATTTCTTTCTCATCTGACATGTTTGATCATGTCAGATGAAAAAGAAATCAGTTTTACCGGCCATTTCTTTTTTTTTCATGTGTTCGTCGGTATACGGTGTATACCGCCGATCACATGATCGGGGTCCAAAAAAAACACCCCGATTCATAATCTGGGGGGTCTCAGCTACCCCCGGTAGCTGAAACCCCCGAGATTTTCGGTCGCTGGGGGGCGCTACAGGGTTTTTTCGGGCCGCCGCTTTAAAGCGGCGGAACAGAATAAGTACCCTGTTTTGCCGCCGCTTTAAGTCGTACGGCCGTCGTTATGAGGTTAAATAGGTTACCACCTCTAACCTCTGATATATGGCCTTTATAATTAAAGGGGTTATCCGGCTTATTTTGACTTTTCTTCATTATTACCCTATTGGGGCAGGTAAGTAGCTAGTGACCACTTACCTGCCCTGCTGTCAGCCTTTCTCCCCCGGCTCAGAGCGGTCATGTGATCGCTCCTGCCGCGATTTTGCTGCTTCGGTCATTTCATGTCAACATGGGCAGGACCATGTTGACATGCAAATTTGGAACTGCATGTTGCCGCCCTGCTGGGCGGGTACAGTGTGTGGAGTCCCCGCCCCTCTTCCCTGCACCCTCCCACACATTCCTCCGCACCCCGTACTCTCCCCGCCCACGGTGTCACCGCCAGCACCAGGCCCCCTGCTCAGGATAGCAGGAGTGCCCGTGCAGTCTGTGTCCCGCTCCAGCCCTGCGGCTGCCTTCATTGCAGGCTCAGCAGCCTCTCACATTGCAGCGCAGGCAGGGATGTTAGATGATATCATTGCCTGCTGTGACGATCTTGGCTTCACTCCTGTCAGCGCTGTCAGTGCCTTCTATGCCGCAGCGTTCTCACGTCACTAGCGGTGACGTCTCAGGCGATACTGCTGAGAACGCGGTGGGCATAGAAGTCAGGGACAGATCTGACAGGAGTGAAGCGAAGATCGTCACCGCAGGTAATGATTTCATCTAACCTCCTGATAGCAGCGCTCGGCATCCCCTGCAGTGACCTGGGCTATTGATGTTAGCTCAGGTCACTGCATTACTCTCCCAGCCAATGAGGAACATTCTGTTCTTCATTGACTGGGACATTGACTATGGTATGGATCGTCATGGGACCCCCTTATTGGATTATGCCGGACCTGGATTTGTTTTTCTTTTGAATAAATTGGTGAATGAGGGAATGTTTTGAGGAGTGTTTTCTTCGGCGCTCCATTGGGAGACCCAGACGATTGGGTGTATAGCTACTGCCTCCGGAGGCCACACAAAGCATTACACTAAAAAGTGTAAGGCCCCTCCCCTTCTGGCTATACACCCCCCGTGGGATCACGGGATGCTCAGTTTTCAAGCTTTGTGCGAAGGAGGTCAGACATCCACGCATAGCTCCACTGTTTAGTCAGCAGTAGCTGCTGACTATATCGGATGGAAGAAAAGAGGGCCTATATAGGGTCCCCAGCATGCTCCCTTCTCACCCCACTTGCGGTTTGTTAAGGTTGAGGTACCCATTGCGGGTACGGAGGCTGGAGCCCACATGCTGCTTTCCTTCCCCATCCCCCTGAGGGGCTCTGTGGAAGTGGGATCTTACCGGCCCCCAAACTCTGAGGCCGGGCTCCATCCACAGACCCAGAGACCCTGCTGGAGGAGCTGAGTACCGTCAGGGACAAGGCCCTGCAACATTCAGGTACTCTGTGTCCCCGCACAGACAGGCCACGCACACTCCAGACTTGCTGGGTGTGCTAGTGCGCCGGGGGCAGTAGCGCTGCGCGCTCGGGTTAGAGTCACTGCAGCTTAGCTGAGTGATTTTATGTGTTGGGGAACTACCGCGCCGGCCGCTCCGGGAGCGGCGGCGCGGCTGGGACTTGTAGTGCGCCGGGGACTCGCGCTGACCGCGCTTTTACGGCGGCAGCGCTCATAAATCTAGTCCCCGGCTTTTGCGGCCTAGCTCTGCTTCGTTCCCGCCCCCACCCTGTCAATCAGGGAAAGGGAGAGACGCTGGTCTATAGTCAGCGCCGAGGGCTGGAGTCTTATTTACATACTCCAGCCCTCTCACTGGGCACAGTGGGGACGCAAGTTTCCCAATCTTGGTCTCAACACGCCCAGGGCCCGCCCCTCTCCACAGGACGCCGGCAGCCATTCCTGCATGCAGTCTGGCTGGAGAACGGACACAGGCTCTGGGGGACTCAGACAAGGGGCTCTGGCGACCACACACCCGCGTTTATGCGGGCGGTAAGCTGCACATAAGTGCTGGCCCCACTAGTGCCACAGTGTTATTTGGTGCACTTTTTCCCTGTACCATATATATTTATATTGCACTGTACAGTCGCTTCTTGGCTTATACCCTATATTGCTCTGAGGAGACAACAACATGTCATCCGCAAAACGCAAGGGTGCCAAGGCACAGGCGGTATGCACTGCTTGTGCCGCATGTGGGGCTAATCTACCGGCAGGTTCCAATGACCCCCATTGTGTGCAATGTTCAATCCCTGTGCCACTTCGGCAGCCAGAGTCTATGGTAGTAGTGGCCCAGGCAGAGACGCCTGTGAACCCTGCCCCGGTGACGGGGACAGAATTTGCAATTTTTGCTGATAAGATGTCTGTGACTATGACAAAAATCCTGGAGACCTTGCAGTCCAGGCCAGTTACTCAGACCATGGACACGGCTGTGTCTATGCTCCCCGGTCCCCCTCAGTTGGAACTAATCCGTACTTCAAGGGGGTCCCAGGCATCACAGGCTGAAGACTCTGACTCGGATGAGAGTCCCAGGCAGCCTAAGCGGGCTCGCTGGGAAAGACCCTCGACGTCATCACACTGGTCAGGGTCTCAGCGAGAAGAGTCTCTGTATGAGGAGGCAGAGGTGGGTGATCAGGAATCTAATCCTGACACCGCTCTCAATCTAGATACCCCTGATGGTGACGCTATGGTAAATGACCTTATAGCGGCCATCAATAGACTGTTGGATATTTCTCCCCCAGCCCCTTCAGCAGAGGAGGCAGCTGCACAGCAGGAGAAGTTCCATTTCCGGTATCCCAAGCGTAAATTGAGTACTTTTCTGGACCACTCTGACTTCAGAGAATCAGTCCAGAAACATCATGCTTATCCAGACAAGCGTTTCTCCAAACGTCTTAAGGATACACGTTATCCCTTTCCCCCTGACGTGGTCAAACGCTGGACCCAGTGTCCAAAGGTGGATCCCCCAATATCCAGGCTTGCGGCTAGATCCATAGTTGCAGTGGAGGATGGGGCTTCACTTAAAGATGCCAATGACAGACAGATGGACCTTTGGTTGAAATCTGTCTATGAAGCTATCGGCGCGTCGTTTGCTCCAGCATTCGCGGCCGTGTGGGCACTCCAAGCTATTTCCGCTGGTCTGGCACAGGTGGACTCTATCATACGTCCAGCAGTGCCGCGAGTGGCGTCCTTAACTACGCAAATGTCTGCGTTTGCGACCTACGCTATCAATGCGGTACTGGACTCTACGAGCCGTACCTCAATGGCGTCCGCCAACTCTGTGGTTTTGCGCAGAGCCTTGTGGTTAAAGGAATGGAAAGCAGATTCTGCTTCCAAGAAATGTTTAACCAGCTTGCCACTATCTGGAGACAGACTGTTTGGTGAGCAATTGGCTGAAATCATTAAACAGTCCAAGGGTAAGGACTCCTCCTTACCCCAGCCCAGATCAAGCAAACCTCAACAGAGGAAGTGGCAGTCGAGGTTTCGGTCCTTTCGAGGCTCGGGCAAGCCCCAATTCTCCTCGTCCAAAGGGACTCAGAAGGAGCAAAGGAGCTCAGATGCCTGGCGGGCTCACTCACGCCCCAAGAAAGCAACCGGAGGAACCGCTTCCAAGCCGGCTGCCTCATGACTTTCGGCCTCCTCTCTCCGCATCCTCGGTCGGTGGCAGGCTCTCCCGCTTTTGCGACATTTGGCTGCCACAGGTCAAGGACCGGTGGGTAACAGACATTTTGTCTCACGGGTACAGGATAGAATTCAGTTCTCGTCCTCCGTCTCGGTTCTTCAGAACTTCCCCACATCCCGAACAAGGGCAAGGTTTTTACTCCAATCTCTTTGTGGTGCCAAAAAAGGACGGCTCATTCCGTCCTGTTCTGGACCTAAAACTGCTCAACAAGCATGTGAACGCCAGGCGGTTCCGGATGGAATCCCTCCGCTCTGTCATTGCCTCAATGTCTCAAGGAGATTTCCTTGTATCGATAGACATCAAAGATGCTTATCTCCACGTGCCGATTGCTACAGAGCACCAACGCTTTCTACGTTTCGTGATAGGAGACGACCATCTTCAATTCGTAGCTCTGCCATTTGGTCTGGCGACAGCCCCACGGGTTTTCACCAAGGTCATGGCGGCAGTGGTAGCAATCTTGCACTCTCAGGGACACTCGGTGATCCCTTACTTAGACGATCTGCTTGTAAAAGCACCCTCTCAAGAGGCATGCCAACTCAGCCTGAATGTTGCGCTGGAGACTCTCCAGACTTTCGGGTGGATCATCAACTTTTCAAAGTCCAATCTGTCACCGACCCAATCACTAACGTATCTTGGCATGGAGTTTCATACTCTCTCAGCGATAGTGAAGCTTCCGCTGGACAAGCAGCGGTCACTACAGACAGGGGTGCAGTCTCTCCTTCAAGGTCAGTCGCACCCCTTAAGGCGCCTCATGCACTTCCTAGGGAAGATGGTGGCAGCAATGGAGGCAGTCCCGTTTGCGCAGTTTCATCTGCGCCCACTTCAGTGGGACATTCTCCGCCAATGGGACGGAATGTCAACATCCCTGGACAGGGAAGTCTCCCTTTCCCAGACGGCCAAGGACTCTCTGCAATGGTGGCTTCTTCCCACCTCATTATCACAGGGAAGATCCTTCCTACCCCCATCCTGGGCAGTAGTCACGACAGACGCGAGTCTGTCAGGGTGGGGAGCAGTTTTTCTCCACAACAGGGCTCAGGGTACGTGGACTCAGCAGGAGTCCACCCTTCAGATCAATGTTCTGGAAATCAGGGCAGTGTATCTGGCCTTACTAGCCTTCCAACAGTGGCTGGAAGGAAAGCAGATCCGAATTCAGTCGGACAACTCCACAGCGGTGGCATACATCAACCACCAAGGAGGGACACGCAGTCGGCAAGCCTTCCAGGAAGTCCGGCGGATTCTGATGTGGGTGGAGGACAGAGCATCCACCATATCCGCGGTTCACATCCCGGGCGTGGAAAACTGGGAAGCAGACTTCCTCAGTCGCCAGGGTATGGACGCAGGGGAGTGGTCCCTTCACCCGGACGTGTTTCAGGAAATCTGTTGCCACTGGGGGGTGCCGGACGTCGACTTAATGGCGTCTCGGCACAACAACAAGGTCCCGACCTTCATGGCGCGGTCTCGCGATCAAAGGGCTCTGGCGGTAGACGCCTTGGTGCAAGATTGGTCGCAGTTCCGGCTCCCTTATGTGTTTCCACCTCTGGCACTCTTGCCCAGAGTGCTACGCAAGATCAGATCCGATTGCAGCCGCGTCATACTCGTCGCTCCAGACTGGCCGAGGAGGTCGTGGTACCCGGATCTGTGGCATCTCACGGTCGGCCAACCGTGGGCACTACCAGACCGACCAGACTTACTGTCCCAAGGGCCGTTTTTCCATCGGAATTCTGCGGCCCTGAACCTGACTGTGTGGCCATTGAGTCCTGGATCCTAGCGTCTTCAGGATTATCCCAAGGGGTCGTTGCCACCATGAGACAGGCTAGGAAGCCCACGTCTGCTAAGATCTACCACAGAACGTGGAAGATATTCTTATCCTGGTGCTCTGCTCAGGGAGTGTCTCCCTGACCATTTGCATTGCCTACTTTTCTTTCTTTCCTGCAATCTGGGTTAGAAAAAGGTTTGTCGCTCGGCTCCCTTAAAGGGCAAGTCTCGGCGCTATCCGTCTTTTTTCAGAAGCGTCTAGCACGACTTTCTAAGGTGCGCACGTTCCTGCAGGGGGTTTGTCATATCGTACCCCCGTACAAGCGGCCGTTAGATCCATGGGATCTGAACAGGGTACTAGTTGCCCTCCAGAAGCCGCCCTTCGAGCCTCTGAGGGATGTTTCACTTTCTCGACTATCGCAGAAAGTGGCTTTTCTGGTAGCGATCACATCTCTTCGGAGAGTGTCTGAGCTAGCAGCGCTGTCATCCAAGGCTCCTTTCCTGGTCTTCCACCAGGACAAGGTAGTGCTGCGCCCCATTCAGGAGTTTCTCCCTAAGGTGGTATCCTCTTTTCATCTAAATCAGGATATCTCCTTGCCTTCCTTTTGTCTTCATGCAGTTCATCGGTATGAGAAGGATTTACATTTGTTAGATCTGGTGAGAGCACTCAGAATCTACATTTCCCGCACGGCGCCCCTGCGCCGCTCGGATGCACTCTTTGTCCTTGTCGCTGGTAAGCGCAAAGGGTCGCAGGCTTCCAAAGCCACCCTGGCTCGATGGATCAAAGAACCAATTCTTGAAGCCTACCGTTCTGCTGGGCTTCCGGTTCCTTCAGGGCTAAAGGCCCACTCAACCAGAGCCGTGGGTGCGTCCTGGGCATTACGACACCAGGCTACGGCTCAACAGGTGTGCCAGGCAGCTACCTGGTCGAGTCTGCACACTTTCACCAAACATTATCAGGTGCATACCTATGCTTCGGCGGACGCCAGCCTAGGTAGAAGAGTCCTGCAGGCGGCAGTTGCCTCCCCATAGGGGAGGGCTGTCTTGCAGCTCTAACGTGAGGTATTTCTTTACCCACCCAGGGACTGCTTTTGGACGTCCCAATCGTCTGGGTCTCCCAATGGAGCGCCGAAGAAGAAGGGAATTTTGTTACTTACCGTAAATTCCTTTTCTTCTAGCTCCTATTGGGAGACCCAGCACCCGCCCTGTTGTCCTTCGGGATTTTTGGGTTTTTTTGGATACACATGTTGTTCATGTTGAACGGTTTTCAGTTCTCCGATGTTACTTCGGAGTGAATTTGTTTAAACCAGTTATTGGCTTTCCTCCTTCTTGCTTTAGCACTAAAACTGAGCATCCCGTGATCCCACGGGGGGTGTATAGCCAGAAGGGGAGGGGCCTTACACTTTTTAGTGTAATGCTTTGTGTGGCCTCCGGAGGCAGTAGCTATACACCCAATCGTCTGGGTCTCCCAATAGGAGCTAGAAGAAAAGGAATTTACGGTAAGTAACAAAATTCCCTTCTTTTCAAATAAAACTATTTTTTTTTTTTTTTTTTTTTTATTACTGACTGGGTTTGTGATGTCGGATATCTGATAGACGCGTGACATCACTAACCCCAGGGCTTGATGCCAGGTGACATTACACATTTGTCATCAACCCCATATATTACCCCGTTTGCCACCGCACCAGGGCACGGGATGAGTTGGTGAGTTGGGGCGAAGCACCAGGATTGGCACATCTAATGGATGTGCCACTTCTGGGGCGGCTGTGGCCTGCTATTTTTAGGCTGGGGAGTGTCCAATAACAGTGGGCCTCCCTAGTCTGAGAATACCAGACCACAGCTGTCTGCTTTAACTTGGCTGGTGATCCAATTTGGGGGGGACCCCATGTTTTTTATTTTAAACTATTTATTTAATTTAAAATAACAGCGTGGGGTGCCCTCTGTTTTGGATTACCAGCCAAGGTGAAGCTGCCAGCTGTGGTTTGCAGGCTGCAACCATCTGCTTTACCCTAGCTGGCTACAAAAGTATGTTTTTTTTAAATTATTTTTTATTTATTTTTTGGATAAATGCAAGGCTAAGCACACTTTAGTGCCACATGAAAGTCACTAAAGGGTGCCAGCTTAGAATATGCAGGGGGGTAGGACATTATATGTCTTTCTCATCTATCTATCTATGTATCTATCTATCTATCTATTTATCTATCTATCTGTCTATCTATCTGTCTAACCCTCTGTTCATTCATTCATCCCTCTATCTCTCTGTCTCTATATCTATCTATTCATCTCTATATCTACTCATCTATTTATCTTTCTTGCTGCTTCCGTTTTTTGCGGTCCGCAAAAAGAAGGAGGACACGGATGTATCCGTGAAAAAATTGGCCATTTTTTGCGGACCGCAAAAATGGAACGGTCATGTGAATGTAGCCTACATGTGTTCCCTATGGGGGTAGGGATCGGTACAGAACGATGGTGAGGGGGAGGTCGCTACAGAGCGCCGTGTGTGTTTGTGTGTGTGTGTGTGTGTGTGGGGGAGGGTTGCAGAGCCTGATGTGTGTGGCGCAGAGCCCGATGTGTGTGTGTTTGTGTGTGTGTGTATGTGTGTGGCGCAGAGCCCGATGTGTGTGTGTGTGGCGCAGAGCCCGATGTGTGCGTGCATGCGTTGTGTGTGTGTGTGTGTGTGTGTGTGTGTGTGTGTGTGTGTGGCGCAGAGCCCGATGTGGGGCTGTTATTTTCATTGCTAGAGTGATAACAGATCAGGTGCTGGGGTAGAATACTGACAGGGAATGTGTGTGCAGGGGGCGGGCAGGGGACAGGGCTGGACACTGAGGCCGGGCAGTGCCAGCTCTGACTGAGGTTTTGCACAGGAAGTGGTCAGTTTGCTGGAGCAAAATGTAAACAAAGAACTGCAGAGAATAAAGGGATGATTCAATAGGAACAAAAGTTAGAAAACAAAAAATAACAATGTAGGGGTGTTTTACATGACAATACAGCACAGATAAACTCAACATTTTTTGGTAAGCTAAAGTGCCCGGCTGGAACCTCCACCCCCTCCCCAGGGGGTAGGTGGAGGCCGGCATGACGTGGCTAGGGGGGATAGGGTGAAGAGGGAAAAGGGGTGGGGGTTTAGGGACCGTTAGGTTGGGAGCGGGGAAAAGCCAGGCATTGCTGCGGCTGCAGCTGAAGTAGTTGTCTGGCGTCACAGACACTGCTGTCAAAAGAAAAAAAAAAAAAAAAAGTGACCGTTTCACCTACCATGGACGGTCTGTTGGAGGAGCTGCGGGGGGCGGCCCGGCGCCATCCATCCGGCTGGCTGGAGGAGCAGCTGCGGTCAGTGCTGGCTGGTGGCGTGGTGTCGGGTGCGGCTCCCCCGGCCAGGCCGCAGGCGCGGCCCGCTCGTTGCGGTCGGCGGTCGGGGGGGGCTCCGGGGCCGGCCGCGGAGGTCTCTCCGGCTATCAGGGAGCGGCCATGCCGTCGGTCCAGGCCTCCGGAGCGTCTCTCTCCCGGCGGTTCCGGGCGGGCCACAGGGCAGGCGCGGCCTGCTCGCAGGCCGCGGTTAGAGTCGGGGCTGCCCAGTGCAGTGCCTGCGGGGCCTCAGCGGCAGCGGAGAAGCCCCATTAGGGACCCTCCGGCGGTGGGGGGGGTGTCCAGCCTTGGGAGCCCCCTCCGGGCCGGGAGGAATTCACGTCCGCGGCTGAGGTCGGCGGTGGTTAGCAGGCCTCGGCCCGATAGGGGGGAGGGGCCTGCTGCTACCTGGCGTCAGGAGGACCTGGAGGCTGCGGCGGGCCGCACTGGCGATGTTCCGGTCGGGCGGCCTGGCTGGTCGGCACGGGACACGCAGGACGGACGGCGGGATCCCTGGCAGGAGGTCGGCGGGCCAGGGCAGGACTGCTCTGGGTCTCAACAGCAGCCTGGTGGTCGGGATCCAGGAGCGGCGGTGCGTGGACCACCTGGATTGGGCTCGGGACCGACCGATCCGAGGTTCCCTTCGCCGATCGGACCAGTGGAGGACGTCAGACAGGAGAGGGACACGGGGCCAGTGACGGCTGGACGGCAGGATTCTGGAGTGACGGCTGGCGGGATCACAGCTCCTGCGCAGCTTGGTGAGTACAGCTCTGTGTCTTGTTTGTCTTCTTTGACTAATGATGTGTTAGGTAGTGCAGTGGGTCCGGCTGGGGCTGGGACGGCTCAGGGGCAGGCGGCGCCGCCGGGGTCACTAGGGGTTGTGGAGGTTTTGTCGGAAGTAAGGCAGTTGTTGGCGCGGCTGGAGGGGAGCGGGAGTGTCGGAAGTTGTGCGTCGGCGTGGGTGGGATCCGGGGTCCCGGGTGTGGGGGTGGCGGCGGCGAGTGCGGCGGAGGTACGGCGGGGGTCCGATCCAGTGTCGGTTTCTGTGCAGACGGAAAAAGACAAGGATCGGATTCATTTGGATGATAAGGCAAGGGGGGAGGTTTATGTGTGTTTTGAGGGGCCGCTGGGCTCGCATTTAAAGAAGGAAGTTAGGGAAAAAATTTGGAGGGATGATTATGTGGAAATCTTCTCTTTGTTGCCGTTAGAGAAATTTAATTTGGACAAGCCCAAGAAAGACGACAACAAAAAAGAGGATGAGGAGAAGCGGCGGTGGCGGTTGATCCCTCAGACGTTCACAAACTGGCTGCAAGCGTTTGCAATTTTAGCCAGTGTAATAGGGGAAAAGGCGCCGGACAACTGTTCGCACCTTTTCTGCTATTTGGATTCTATAGGGGAAGCTTATAGGGTGTATGGGGGGCAGGCCTGGTTGCGGTACGACGAACAGTTTCGTCAGCGGAAAGCCATTCGGCCATCCATAAGATGGGACCAGAAGGATATTGGGCTCTGGTTGCGGGTCATGGCACCGACTCGGTATGGGCAATCCTTTCCAGGGGCGGCCGGGGCTTCCGGCCAGGCTGGGGGGCGGTACGGCCAGCAGGCCGGCGGGGGAGCCGGAGGTCAACAGGGATCGCAGAAATCAGGACTTTGCTGGCTCTTCAATGAGGGCCAGTGCAAGTTTGGGGAGCAGTGTAAGTTTAAACACCACTGCTCACACTGTAGCGGCACCAATCACGGGGCGTCAAAGTGTTTCCGACGTAGCAGGGTCAAGGGGGGGCCTGGTAATTCAAAAGGGGGAGACTCCAGTGAAGCTTCGAGAGATGCTCCCTTACCTAAATAGGTTTCCTAGGAGGGAGGAGGCAGAGTTGCTAGCGAAGGGTTTTCAATTCGGTTTTCGCATTCCTTCGGGAGCAGGTCCGGGGCAGGGGTGTTTTAAGAATTTACAGTCGGCAAGCCAGCATCCGGAGGTGGTACGGGAGAAGTTGGAAAAAGAGGTGTCTTTGGGGCGTATGGCGGGGCCGTTTCGGTCCCCGCCTTTTCCGGATCTGGTGGTTTCACCGTTGGGGGTGGTGCCGAAGAAGGAGGCGAATAAGTTTCGGCTGATTCACCACTTATCTTACCCGCGGGGGGGGGGGATCGGTGAATGATGGTATAGATCCTGAGCTATGCTCGGTGGTGTATACGTCGTTTGATGAAGCGGCGGCCTGGGTGCGGCGGTGTGGACGGGGGGCTCTGATGGCTAAGACGGACATTGAATCCGCATTTCGGTTGTTGCCGGTTCATCCGGACAGTGTCCGCTTGCTCGGCTGTTTTTGGGAAGGGAATTATTTTGTTGACAGATGCCTGCCCATGGGATGCTCGTTGTCCTGTTCATTGTTTGAGGCATTTAGTTCCTTTTTGGAGTGGGTGGTTAGGGATGTTTCGGGTTTGCAGTCTGTTATTCACTATTTAGACGATTTTTTTCTGTGTTGGTCCAGGGGATGCGGGGGTTTGCCAGAGTTTGCTTGCAACGATCGAGTGGGTAGCTCAGCGTTTTGGAGTCCCGTTGGCGCCGGGGAAGACAGAGGGTCCGGGGACATGTATTTCTTTTCTTGGCATTGTTATTGATTCGGACAAGTGGGAGTTTCGGTTACCGGCGGATAAGGTGGTCGCTCTCAGGGAGCAGGTAGCGAGGGCACTGAGGGTCAAAAAGCTTTCCCTGAGGGAGGTGCAATCGTTGCTGGGCAGACTCAATTTTGCGTGTCGGGTGATGCCGATGGGGCGGATTTTTTCACGGCGGCTTGCGATGGCCACTGCGGGGGTGCTAGTGCCTCATCATTTTGTGCGTCTGTCGGCCGACGTCAAGGCGGATTTAGAGGTGTGGGGGCGTTTTTTGGCGGACTATAACGGGCGGTCCCTCTTCATGGAGCCTCTAGTGGGTAATTCGGAGTTGGACTTGTTTACTGATGCATCTGGGGGTCAGGGTTTTGGGGCTTATTTTGGAGGAGAGTGGTGTGCAGAGGGATGGCCGGAGGTTTGGCGGTCGGCAGGGCTGGTGAAGAATTTGGTGCTGTTGGAAATCTTTCCTATTTTGGTGGCAGTGACTCTGTGGCAGGAGCATTTTCGGAACAGGCGGGTGCGGTTTTACTGTGATAACATGGGGGTCGTGTTAGCAATTAACAATATCTCGGCCAATTCCCCTCCGGTGATTAAAGTTTTGCGGAGATTAGTGCTGGCCTGTTTGTCTATCAATGCTTGTGTGTCTGCGTCGCATGTGCCGGGGGTGTTGAACTCTATTGCTGATGCTCTCTCTCGTTTCCAGTGGGATCGCTTCAGGGAATTGGCGCCGGGGGCGATGGCCGTGGGATTGCAGTGCCCTCCCGAACTTTGGAGTGTGGTATGAGGGCAGTTGGACATTTGATCAGAGGATCGTTGGCTGAGGCGACCTGGACGGCTTATCAGCAGGCGTGGCAGCAATGGGAGTTTTGGGTGCAGTCTTTTGGTTTGATTCGGTCGGTGGAGGATCAGGTAGGCGTGTTACTCTTGTGGATTGGGCGGTGGTCGGCATGGGGTTGGTCCCAGGCGAAGGTGGGTCGGGTGGTGGCGGGCCTGGCCTTTGGGTTTAAGTTGCGGAATAGGCCGGATTTGACAAAAAACTTTTTGGTGCGGCAGGCGTTGAGGGGGTTTCGCCGGGGGCAGAGTTGTGGGGATAGAAGGAGGCCAGTGTCTTTTGCTCTCTTGGAGCGATTGGGGGCCCATTGGGTGCGGTGTGTTCGTCTGTTTTTGAGGTTATTTTGTTTCGGCTGGCGTTTTCGTTTGCGTTTTTCGGGGCGCTCCGGATTGGGGAATTGGTGGCGGTTAGTCGGCAAGGTTCCGGGGGGATTCAGGCGCGAGATGTTCTTTTATTTGACACCAGCGTGGAATTTTGGCTCCGGAGGTCCAAGACGGATCAATCCGGCAGAGGACGGCGGGTGTTACTGGGGATGGTGGCGGAATCGGCAATGTGTCCGGTGCGGTGTTTGCGGGAGTTTCGGGGGTTGCGACCGCGGGAAGATGGGCCGTTGCTTTGTCATGAGGATGGTTCTTTCTTGTCGAATTATCAGTTTCGGGCAGTTTTCCGGAGGTGTGTGGAAGGTCTTGGCTTGGATCCCGGTTGTTATGCGCCTCATTCTTTTAGGATTGGAGCGGCAACTGAGGCGGCTGTGTGCGGGTTGAGTCCGGAGATAGTACGGAGGATAGGTCGGTGGGAATCCAGGAGATATTTGAGTTATGTGCGCCCTTAGCATGGCTTATGAGGTGGGGAGTTTTGGATTTGTTGTGTTATGGTATGGTACTGTAATGTTTTTGTTGTCTTCCTTTGCAGGGGACTTTTCCCTTTTGGTCTGGATATTGGGCCACTCCTTTGTGCACTGGGCAGCGATCCGGGCAGACATCCGATCGGAGGGTCGTCAGCTGGGCTTTGCACGAAATGTGGCGGTACTCCGGTGGTTGGGTATCCGGGGCATGCGGTGGATGCGGGTGTTGCCCGAGGTGCACAGGGCAATGCGATTGGACCGGGCGCCGGATATTCTGGTCCTGCACGTTGGGGGGAATGATGTGGGAATGGTGGCGGGCCGGGAGTTGATTAGGGATATAAAACATGATTTGCTTCGGCTGTGGGTGGCTGTACCAGGACTTCGGACGGTCTGGTCAGAGATTGTCCCGAGGCGGACATGGCGTAGGGCTCGGTCAGTTGAAAGGCTGAATAAGACCCGTATAAAAATCAATCGGGCCATTTCGGGTTTTGTAGTGAGGAATGGGGGGGTGGCGGTCCGTCATTTTGAGTTGGAGGCGGTGGATCAGGATTACTGGTTGGCAGATGGGGTTCACCTGAATGCAGTGGGGACAGATTTGTGGTCTTTGGGAATTCAGGAGGGTATTGAGCGGGCCATGGCATTGCCCGGTAGAGGGGGGGTCTCGAGCGTTTGAGGGGGTTAAAACGCTCTCGTTGTGGTGGTGGGGGTGGGGTCCTCGAAGTTGGTGAAAATTGGATTGGGGGGTCCCAATGGAGGTGGAATCCCCCCCGTTAATTACTGGTTTGGGGAGTGGTCTGGTGATCATGGGGGGAACATCGGCTTGGTGGGGTCGGTTCCCGGTTTGGTGGTTTAACCCTTTCCCCTCATATTTGTTTGGTGCTCCCGAGTTTGTGGTTGCGGCTGGGAGTAATGGGGTTTGAGGGGGAAGGTAGGATTGGAGTATTGGGTGATCACCAGATTGTTTGAGCTTCGAGGACCACAACCCCCTGTTTTATAAATGTTTTTTATAAGTTATGTTAAATAAAAGGCTGCTGTGGCCATTTTATCCAACTATGTGTCTGTGGTCATTTCAATAAGGGGTTAAGTATTAGGGGGTATGGTAGCAGTTAAGGGGTCACCAGGACTCCACTATGCCAACGTCAAGTGCCCGGCTGGAACCTCCACCCCCTCCCCAGGGGGTAGGTGGAGGCCGGCATGACGTGGCTAGGGGGGATAGGGTGAAGAGGGAAAAGGGGTGGGGGTTTAGGGACCGTTAGGTTGGGAGCGGGGAAAAGCCAGGCATTGCTGCGGCTGCAGCTGAAGTAGTTGTCCCGCCCACCCTCCCCTTTTGTTTTGTTTTGTTTTATTTTGTTTTGTTTGTCTGGGTCATAGTGGCAGGGGTGGTGGGGGTGGGGTCCTCGAAGTTGGTGAAAATTGGATTGGGGGGTCCCAATGGAGGTGGAATCCCCCCCGTTAATTACTGGTTTGGGGAGTGGTCTGGTGATCATGGGGGGAACATCGGCTTGGTGGGGTCGGTTCCCGGTTTGGTGGTTTAACCCTTTCCCCTCATATTTGTTTGGTGCTCCCGAGTTTGTGGTTGCGGCTGGGAGTAATGGGGTTTGAGGGGGAAGGTAGGATTGGAGTATTGGGTGATCACCAGATTGTTTGAGCTTCGAGGACCACAACCCCCTGTTTTATAAATGTTTTTTATAAGTTATGTTAAATAAAAGGCTGCTGTGGCCATTTTATCCAACTATGTGTCTGTGGTCATTTCAATAAGGGGTTAAGTATTAGGGGGTATGGTAGCAGTTAAGGGGTCACCAGGACTCCACTATGCCAACGTCATGTCGGACAACTCCTTTAATTTGCTTGAGTCAGATTTATGGTACAATTGAAAATGTTTTGGTAGGGTTTTTAGGTGTTCCGTCTCATGCAGAGTCTTTGTTTTCTCAATGTCCCTGATGGGCTCACGGAATCCCACCTTTAACCCCCTAACCACTGGACGATTTTTCCGTTTTTGTTTTTTGCTCCCCTTTTTCCGAGAGTCGTAAGTTTTTTATTTTTCCCGTCAATCTTGCCATAAGAGGGCTTGTTTTTTGCGGGACGTATTGGTCTTTTAAGTGAAACCATGAGTTTTACCATATATGGTACTGGAAAACAGCATAAAATTTCCATGTGCGGAAAAATTACAAAAAAGTGTGATTGGACAATGGTTTATGGGGTACTTTATTCACCGTGTTCACTGTATGGTAAAACTGATGGGTGGGTGTGATACTTCAGGTTGGTATGAGTTCGTTGATACCAAACATGTTTAGGTTTACTTTTATATAAGGGGTTAAAAAAAGGTTTGTCCAAAAAATTGGAGCACTTTCTGCGGCATTTTCTGCAACTTGTAGTGTTCTCATTTTTCGGGATATGGGGCTCACTGATGGCTTATTTGTTTGCATTTTTAGCTGTACCATTTTTGCGCAGATGCTACGTTTTGACTCCCTGGTATTGCATTTTGCTGAAAATTTGCGAAGACCAAAAAACGTAACTTTGCCAGTTGGATTTTTTTTTACGGCTACGCCATCTACCGATCTAATTGATTCATTTTAGATTTTGATAGACTGGGCATTTCTGAACTCTGCGATACCAAATGAGTGTATATTTATTATTTTTTTAACCCTCTGATTTTTAGTGGGGCGAATGGAGAATGATTTAAACTTTTAGTTGTTTTTTTAATTCTATAAACCTTTTTTTTTACTATTTTTTTATTTTAATAGTCTCTCTAGGGGTAAGGATTAGCCGTCTGATCGCTTGTTCATTTCTGCTGATCAGAGCGGCAGAGCTCTGATCAGCTGAAATGCTGCTGTCCTGTTAAAGCCAGCCGGCTGTAGCAGGATGTGAGTCATGATAGCGACAGGAGTCATCACATAACCCTGTGCTACCATGGCAACCATCGGCTTCCCATGATCGCGTTACGGGGCCTCCGATGGCGGTGTAGAAAGGCAATTGGAATAGTCATTGGCCCTCGTGTGGATTACCACAGACCTGCGTGTTTTTGGGGTTAATAAAGGAGTGAAATAGGGTATTGTTTTTATCTTATTTTGTGTTTGTGTTTATTTCTTTTCACTTCCAGATTAGTAATGGGGGTAGGGTTTTCATAGACCCTGCCATTACTAATCTAGAGCTTAGTGGCAGCTGTGAGCTGTTATTAACCCCTTATTAGCCTGATTGCTACTGCACCAGTGCAATCGGGAAGAGCCGGGTAAAGTGCCAGGATTGTCACATATAATGGATGTGACAATCCTGGGTTGCTGTGGGCTGCTATTGTTATAACGCGCCTGCTTTAATCTTATTTTATTTAATTTTCCTTTATTTATTTTTTATTTCCAAAGGTTCCGGATCATTATCCGGAGTTCCCTGAGAACTCCAGGCCCGGGTCCGGTACTCGGGTATTTTTAAAATCGCTCGGATCCTAAAGCTGGTGTCACACATAACGACGACGACAACGACGTCGCTGCTACGTCACCATTTTCTGTGACGTTGCAGCGACGTCCCGTCGCTGTCGCTGTGTGTGACATCCAGCAACGACCTGGCCCCTGCTGTGAGGTCGCCGGTCGTTGCTGAATGTCCAGCTTCATTTTTTGGTCGTCACTCTCCCGCTGTGACACACACATCGCTGTGTGTGACAGCGAGAGAGCGACGAAATGAAGCGATCAGGAGCCGGCACTGGCAGCTGCGGTAAGCTGTAACCAGCGTAAACATCGGGTAACCAAGGGAAGACCTTTCCCTGGTTACCCGATGTTTACGCTGGTTACCAGCCTCCGCTCTTGCTGCCAGCGCCGGCTCCTGCACTGTGACATGTGGCTGCAGTATGCATCGGGTAATTAACCCGATGTATACTGTAGCAAGGAGCCAGCGCTAAGCAGTGCACGCGGCTCCCTGCTCTCTGCACTGTGACATGTAGCTGCAGCACACATCGGGTTAATTAACCCGATGTGTGCTGCAGGAGAGCAAGGAGCCAGCGCTAAGCGCGGCTCCCTGCTCTCTGAACTGTGACATGTAGCTGCAGCACACATCGGGTTAATTAACCCGATGTGTGCTGCAGGAGAGCAAGGAGCCAGCGCTAAGCGCGGCTCCCTGCTCTCTGAACATGTAGCACAGCGACGTTATGATCGCTGCTTCTGCTGTGTTTGACAGCTAAGCAGCGATCATAACAGCGACTTACAAGGTCGCTGTTACGTCACTGAAAATGGTGACGTAACAGCGACGTCGTTGTCGCTGTCGTTTAGTGTGACACCAGCTTAAATTTTACTGTCCGGGTCTGTCCGTCACTAATCAATAGACAAATAAAAAAGTGCATGGTGTTTATGTAGTTGTGTAAACAGAAATATGATATTCAAAATTAAAAATGACATGCCATAAGGCAAGCAAAATCAAGAAATGCAAAAAACTAAATTATTGAGTAAATGTATTAAATATTAGTTGTATCCAAACTATAATTAAATTGTTGTACAATGTTGTTCTCCACTTTTCTTAGATAATAATCTTTTTTCTTATTTTCTCATAGGCACTTCATTCAGGGAAAAGACCCAATCAAAGTCAACATCTAAGTCACTGAGCGGGTCGAGTGAAGTACCTCAAAATTTGCAGACCACCACAGGTATGGTTTTAGCATATACAGACCTCTAAATTATGGATAAAAAAACTATTAAAAATAATTTTAACACAAACAGTCCCATTCTCACACCACATAAAAATACCCAATTAAAGAAAGCAGCCAAAGCTCTCATTGAGCCCAATAGGAGTCCTTGTGTCCAATCTATAAATAAAGTGACTCAAGTTGCGCAAGGGCCTTAAATAGGTTACCACCTCTAACCTCTGATCTATGGCCTTTATAATTAATTTGCTTGAGTCAGATTTATGGTACAATTGGAAATGTTTTGGTAGGGTTTTTAGGTGTTCCATCTCATGTAGAGTCTTTGTTTTCTCAATGTCCCTGATGTGCTCACGGACTCACACCTTTAACCCTCTAACCCGTGGACGATTTTTCCGTTTTTGTTTTTTGCTCCCCTTTTTCCGAGAGTCGTAACTTTTTTATTTTTCCCGTCAATCTTGCCATAAGAGGTCTTGTTTTTGCGGGACGTATTGGTCTTTTAAGTGAAACCATGAGTTTTAACATATATGGTACTGGAAAACAGCAAAAAATTTCCACGTGCGGAAAAATTACAAAAAAGTGTGATTGGACAATGGTTTATGGGGTACTTTATTCACCGTGTTCACTGTATGGTAAAACTGATGGGTGGGTGTGATACTTCAGGTTGGTATGAGTTCGTTGATACTAAACATGTTTAGGTTTACTTTTATCTAAGGGGTTAAAAAAAGGTTTGTCCAAAAAATTGGAGCACTTTCAGCGCCATTTTCTGCAACTTGTAGTGTTCTCATTTTTCGGGATATGGGGCTCACTGATGGCTTATTTGTTTGAATTTTTAGCTGAACCATTTTTGCGCAGATGCTACGTTTTGACTCCCTGGTATTGCATTTTGCTCAAAATTTGCGAAGACCAAAAAACTTAACTTTGCCGGTTGGAATTTTTTTTTACGGCTACGCCGTCTACCGATCATATTAATTCATTTTAGATTTTGATAGACTGGGCATTTTTTAACTCTGTGATACCAAATGAGTGTATATTTATTATTTTTTTAACCCTTTGATTTTTAGTGGGGCGAATGGGGAGTGATTTAAATTTTTAGTGGTTTTTTTTAATTCTTTAAAACTTTTTTTTAATTTTTTTTTATTTTAATAGTCCCCCTAGGGGTAAGGATTAGTTGTCTGATCGCTTGTTCATTTCTGCTGATCAGCTGAAATGCTGCTGTCCTGTTACAAGCAGCCGGCTGTAACAGGATGTGAGTCATGATAGCGACATGAGTCATGACATAACCCTGTGCTACCATGGCAACCATCGGATTCCCGTGATCGCGTCACGGGGACTCCGATGGCGTCGAGGAAAGGAAATTTCCCTGCCATGGACATTTACATTGCGCTGTCAGTATTTGACAGCGCGGTCTAAGGGATTAAAAGGCATGGGTGAATCGTGGATCCACCCTTGCTTGTAAGGTACACATGTCTGCTGTTCAGATCAGCATATATGTGCGGAAATCGGTGCCGGTTTACTGCAGCAGCCGACGATGATTACACCGCCATTATCTACGATGTACCCAGTACGTCCAATGTCTGTAAGAGGTTAAGTCCCTTGTGGTCATTCCTATGTAGATTTTCTGGCATGGATACTGGGCGTAATAAATCACGCTCTTAGAAGCACAAATATGTTGGTGATTTATTGTGTAAGTTTGTGTTCCTTCCGATTTTTTAATGGGAATCTGTCACCAGATTTGGGGACTACAAGCTGTGTCCAATACCACTGAGTTCTTATATACAGCATTCCAAAATACTGTATATAAGAGCCTGTAAAACGGAAAAAGTACTTTTATAATACTCACCTAGGGTGGGTCCAGTCCAATGGGTGTCGCAGCTCTCCAGTGCGGTGCCTCCTCTTTTAGGTCTGACGCATCCTCTCTGCTGCGATCTTCGGCCTCCTTCTTCCCAGTCCGGTGTGGATGATGTGTCTATGTCATCCACACGAGCCGACATTGCGGTCCTGCGCAGGCGCATTCATCTGCCCTGCTGATCAAAGTACTGTAATGTGCAGGCGCGAGGAAAGGTTAACCCCTTCACGACTGGCCGACTTTACACTTTCCGTTATTTGTGGGGGGTTTGCCATTCTTCTGACAGACGTAACTTTCTTTAACGTTCCTTTGGGAGACCCAGACCATGGGTGTTTAGCTTCTGCCTCCGGAGGACACACAAAGTACTACACTTAAAAGTGTAGCTCCTCCCTCTGAGCTTATACACCCCCTGGTAGCCAGTCCTAGCCAGTTTATCGCTTTGTGTTCAGGAGGTCATACATCCACACATGCATTCTCATCTGATTGTTTGACTTTTGGAAAGAGTTTGAAGAAAAGCGGGTCCATGTCTGGACTTCCGGCATGTCCCTTCTCACCCCACTGTGTCGGCGGTGTTGTTAATGTTGATTTACAAGGCTGAAGCCTTACATGCCGCGCTCCTTCACCATCCCTTCTGGGCTCTGGCTTGAAGTGGGAGCCAGCACGGTCTCCATGCCTGGCAGGAGTCCGGTCTCCATCCACAGCCCCTTGAGGATTCTGTTGGACCGGAGCACTCATCCCCAGGGACATGGCCCTGCGTCTCAGCAGCTAAGTACCTGAGACGTTTTTGTTGGGGGTCCCGGTTCTTTATTGTAAGGGGAGAGTATGCTGTATGTGATTGTTTTTAACTTTTCCGGCGGGTTCTCCAGCTTTTGCCCGAGAACCGCGCCGATGGTGCCTGCTTGTCGGCCTCGCCGCTTAAATTTAGGCCCCGGCTTCGCCGGAGGCCTAGTTTCGTTTTCCTGCCCTCGCATGTCACTCATGCAGAGGGACAGGTTCGGCTCCTCCCGGCGGCCGTTCTACACAGGGGAGGGACACTCCCCACTGCTGGGGCGTCCCTCCTTCCCGGCAGGTCTCTATAGCCCTCCAGTTCTCGCTCTTTTATAGGAGCGCCCTAGTCCCGCCCCCTCTCTTCGCTCCGGCGGCCATTTCTCAGGCAGAGTTCACTCTGCTCTGGGACATCCTGCATTCTGCATCTCTGCTGAGGTGCTGCGCTCTGGGGGACCGAGCTTCGGGATCTGGAGGGCACACAACACCGCGCTCAGCGGTCTGGTAAGCCACAGCCGGTCTCCGATTGTGGACCTCTGTATATTCTCCCTGGGGTTCATTCTCTGCAAATCCCCCACTCCAGCAGCATGTCTCACACAAGGAGCAAGGCTCCAAAGCTTTATTCTGCATGCACTGCATGTAAGCTCCTGCTGCCTGAGCCGAGCATTTATCCACACTGTGATGGTTGCTCTAACTTGGCGGTGCCACAGCCTGGAGTCTCACCCCAAGTGGTCTCTCAGGCTGCTGCTGCACCTGTGATTTAACCCCCGGCCTGGGTAGAGTCCTTTTCTAGGTCCATATCCCAGCCATTTGCTGAGTCCATGGGACTTTTGTCCAGGACTTTGATGAATATGCATCAGCCCCCCTCACAGGGTGCCTCTAATACTCTTGACAGAGGACTCCTATCCTCTGACCTCCGTCCATCAGAGCTCACGGAGGATTCATCATCTGATCTCAGACCCCGTCCTTCTAAGAGAAGGCGCAGGGTTTCCTCCCCCTGCCCATCCCACGGCTCTGTCTCAAGAGCTGACTCTCAAGATGAGGAGGATGCCCTCACTGGGGGCTCGGAGGCTATGAATCCCATCGATTTCTCTGAGGGTGACTCAGATCTTAGTGATTTGATTGCTTCTATTAATTCTGTGCTGGATCTCAATCCGCCAGTGTCAGAGGAGCAACTCTCTTTGGCAGAAAAACATCAGTTTACCTCGCCTAAGAGAGTGAAGAGTGTGTTCTTTAACCACTCCAGTTTTCAGACCGCTGTGACCAAACCCAGGGCCTGCCCTGACAAACGCTTTCCAAAGCGTGGTTGTGATGACCGGTTTCCATTTCCACCTGAGGTGGTCAAGGAGTGGTCTCACTCCCCAAAGGTAGACCCTCCGGTGTCTAGGCTATCAGCCCGGACCGTTGTGTCGGTGGCTGACGGCACCTCACTTAAGGATTCCACTGACCGTCAGATTGACCTTCTGGCCAAATCTGTGTATGAAGCTGTGGGGGCCGCGTTTTTCCCGACTTTTGCAGCAGTGTGGGCTCTCAAAGCCATCTCTGCTTCTCTAGAGGAGATGCATTCCCTCACCAAGGAATCTATGCCTGAGATGGTTACCTTAACTGCTCAGGCTTCAGCCTTTTCATCTTATGCCATGTCTGCCATGCTAGAGGCTGCTCACCGCACTGCGGTGGCTTCAGCTAATTCTCTTGTTATCCGCAGGATTTTGTGGCTTCGAGAGTGGAAGGCAGATGCTTCTTCCAAGAAGTTTCTTGCTGGGCTCCCTTTTGCTGGGTCACGGCTGTTTGGTGAACAGCTGGATGAAATCATTAAAGAAGCTACTGGCGGGAAGAGTAATTCCATGCCACAAACCAAGACCAGGAAACCCGCCCAGGGTAGGAATCAATCGAGGTTTCGTTCCTTTCGTTCCTCCAACTGGTCATCCTTTAAGCCTTCCGCCTCGACCGCTAACTCAGCCAAGGATCAGAAATCCAATTGGCGCCCAAAAGCGCGTCCGTAGAAGACCGCAGGAGGTTCTGCCACTAAGGCAGCTTCCTCATGACTCTCGGCCCGCTCCAGCCATGTCCTTAGTCGGTGGCAGGCTCTCCCACTTTGGCGACGCTTGGTTAAAGCAAGTCTCCGATCAGTGGGTGAGAGACATCATATCTCACGGCTACAGGATAGAATTCTCTTCCAGCCCTCCAAACAGATTTTTTCTCTCAACTCCAAGGCCGCTGCCTTCTCGCAGGCCGTGGCGTCCTTGCAGGCAAACGGAGTGATTGTCCCAGTTCCCGCTCAGGAACGGTTCAGAGGTTTTTACTCAAATCTCTTCCTAGTTCCAAAAAAGGAGGGTACCTTCCGGCCCATCCTGGATCTCAAGCTTCTCAACAAGCATGTCCGGGTGCGGCATTTTCGCATGGAGTCTCTGTGATCAGTCATTGCCTCTATGACCCAAGGGGATTTCCTGGCATCCATCGACATCAGAGATGCCTATCTACATGTGCCAATCGCAGTGTCACATCAGCGTTGGTTACGTTTTGCGATAGGAGAGGATCATTTCCAATTCGTGGCTCTCCCCTTCGGGTTAGCCACGGCCCCTCGGGTATTCACCAAGGTCATGGCGGCAGTGATTGCGGTCCTGCACCTCCAGGGGTTAGCAGTGCTTCCTTATCTGGACGACCTTCTGGTCAAGGGTCCATCCAACGCAGACTGTCAGCGGAGTGTTTCGCTCACTCTCGCCACCCTAGCCCAATTCGGGTGGATTGTCAATCTTCCCAAATCCACTCTGACTCCGACTCAGAGTCTCACGTACCTAGGGATGCAGTTCGAGACTTTGCCGGCACTTGTGAAGTTGCCCTTAATCAAACAGCAGTCTCTCCGGCTAGCGGTGCGCTCTCTCCTGAGGCCCCGCCGTTATTCCCTCAGGCGCCTGATGCAGGTGCTGGGTCAAATGGTGGCTTCCATGGAGGCGGTTCCCTTTGCCCAGTTCCATCTGCGTCCTCTGCAGCTGGACATTCTCCGCTGTTGGGACAAGCGGCCTTCCTCCTTACAGAGGTTAGTGGCTCTGTCGCCACGGACCAGGAGCTCTCTTCAGTGGTTGCTTCGATCCCTCTCCCTGTCCCAAGGGCGCTCCTTCCTGGCTCCGTCCTGGGTGATTCTCACCACGGATGCCAGCCTATCCGGCTGGGGAGCGGTACATCTCCACCACAGAGCGCAGGGCACTTAGACTCCGTCCGAGTCAGCCCTTTCAATCAATGTGCTGGAAACCAGAGCTGTGGTTCTAGCTCTCCTAGCCTTTCACCACCTGTTGGCGGGCAGGCACATTCAAGTCCAGTCAGACAACGCGACAGCGGTTGCCTACATCAATCACCAAGGCGGGACACGCAGCCGCCTGGCAATGTTGGAGGTCCAACGCATTCTTCAATGGGCGGAGGACTCCAAGTCCACCATATCCGCAGTCCACATCCCTGGCGTAGAAAACTGGGAGGCAGATTATCTCAGCCGTCAATCCGTGGACGGTGGCGAGTGGTCCCTGCACCCGGCAGTGTTTCAGTCAATCTGCCGCAAGTGATGTACTCCGGACGTGGACCTAATGGCATCCTGTCACAACAACAAGGTTCCGGTTTATGTGGCTCGCTCCCACGATCCTCAGGCCTTCACCGCGGACGCTCTGGTTCAAGACTGGTCCCAGTTTCGTCTGTCCTACGTGTTTCCCCCTCTAGCTCTCTTGCCCAGAGTCCTGCGCAAGATCAGAATAGAGGGCCGTCGAGTCATCCTCATTGCACCGGACTGGCCCAGGCGAGCTTGGTATCCGGACCTGCTCCAACTGTCCGTGGAGATGCCGTGGCATCTTCCGGACCGTCCAGACCTGCTCTCGCAAGGTCCATTTTTCCGCCCGAATTCTGCGGCACTCAAATTGACGGCGTGGCTCTTGAGTCCTGGATTTTGACGGCTTCTGGTATTCCTCCTGAAGTCATCTCCACTATGACTCGGGCCCGTAAGGCTTCCTCCGTCAAGATCTATCACAGGACTTGGAAAATTTTCCTGTCCTGGTGTCGCTCTTCCGGCCATTCTCCTTGGCCATTCTCGTTGCCGACCCTTCTGTCTTTTTTACAGTCCGGTCTGCAGCTAGGACTGTCCCTCAACTCTCTCAAGGGACAAGTCTCAGCTCTATCAGTGCTGTTCCAGCGGCGTCTTGCCCGGCTGGCTCAGATCCGCACCTTCATGCAAGGTGCGTCTCACATCATTCCGCCTTATCGGCGGCCCTTGGATCCCTGGGACCTTAACTTGGTCCTCACGGTATTGCAGAAACCCCCTTTGAGCCTCTTAGGGAGGTTTCTTTGTATCGTCTTTCTCAAAAGGTGGCCTTTCTAGTTGCCATAACTTCTCTCAGGAGAGTCTCTGATTTGGCTGCGCTCTCCTCGGAGTCACCTTTTTTGGTTTTTCACCAAGACAAGGTAGTTCTCCGTCCGACCCCGGACTTTCTTCCTAAGGTGGTCTCTCCCTTCCACCTTAACCAGGATATTTCCTTGCCTTCATAGCAAGGAGGATTTGCGGGGCACTACTTTCACTGAGGACTGTCCACATTAAACAATCAGCGGCTAGTTGCAGGAGGCACACACAGTGCTATTTGATCTCTGCTGTGGCAGGAGAAAACTATCAGGTCGGACTATACTGAATACAGCTACGGGGTGCTTGTTCCAAAAGCATCAGAGCATGAAACATTAGGCAAAGAGAGAAAAAAGGAACCGCACTCACCGGTAATTGCTGTGAAGTATTCAGGTTTATTTCATGGTCGGAGGATACATGCTTCGGCGTAACAGGGAGGGAATGAGGATGGTTAGCACAAAAAAGACTACGGCCGTTTCGCCCCTGTAGGTGGGGCTGGTAAGACCCGTCGAAGCCCCACCTACAGGGGCGAAACGGCCGTAGTCTTTTTTGTGCTAACCATCCTCATTCCCTCCCTGTTACGCCGAAGCATGTATCCTCCGACCATGAAATAAACCTGAATACTTCACAGCAATTACCGGTGAGTGCGGTTCCTTTTTTCTCTCTTTGCCTAATATTTCCTTGCCTTCCTTCTGTCCAGCCCCTGTTCATCGCTTTGAGAAAGCGCTGCATACTCTAGATCTGGTGCGTGCTCTCCGGATTTATGTGGCTCGCACCGCTGCGCTTAGGCGGTGGACCTCTCTTTTTGTGCTAACCACAGGGCGGCGCAAGGGTCTCTCTGCTTCTAAGCCGACCTTGGCCCGTTGGATTAGATCGATCATTTCGGACGCCTACTAGAGTACTCAGGTGCCTCCCCCGCCGGGGATCAAAGCACACTCGACCAGAGCTGTCGGTGCCTCTTGGGCTTTTAGGCACCAGGCTACGGCTCAACAAGTCTGTCAGGCTGCCACTTGGACTAGCCTGCATACCTTTTCGAAGCAGTACCAAGTGCATGCTCATGCTTCGGCAGATGCGAGCTTGGGCAGACGCATCCTTCAGGCGGCTGTCGCCCACTTGTGAAGTTAGGCTCCGCCTACTTCTTAGTTTTTTTCTATTTTTCCCACCCAGGGACTGCTTTGGAACGTCCCATGGTCTGGGTCTCCCAAAGGAACGATAAAGAAAAAGAGAATTTTGTTACTTACCGTAAATTCTTTTTCTTATAGTTCCGTATTGGGAGACCCAGCTCCCTCCCTGTTGCCTGTTGGCAATTTTCTTGTTCCGTGTGTTATGACCGGCTGTTGTCGTGGACAGAGTCTCCGGTTGTTCCGGTTCTTACTCGGTTCTACTTGTGAGTGGCTATTCTCCTTCAGCTTTTGCACTAAACTGGCTAGGACTGGCTACCAGGGGGTGTATAAGCTCAGAGGGAGGAGCTACACTTTTAAGTGTAGTACTTTGTGTGTCCTCCGGAGGCAGAAGCTAAACACCCATGGTCTGGGTCTCCCAATACGGAACTATAAGAAAAAGAATTTACGGTAAGTAACAAAATTCTCTTTTTTTTATTTTTCAGTCAATGTGGTCATGTGAGGGCTCATTTTTTGCACAATGAGCTGTAATTTTAAATGAAACCGTGAGTTTTACCATGCAGTGTACTGTAAAATGGCAAAAAAATTCCAAATGTGGAGAAATTAAAAAAAAAAAGTGTGATTGCTCTATTGTTTTTGAGAGATTTTATTCACTGTGTTCACTATATGGTAAACCTGATGTGCTGCTGTGATGCCTGAGGTTACTGCAAGTTTGTAGACACCAAACATGAATAGGTTTACTTTTATCTAAGGTGTTAAGAAAATAATCAGAAGTTTGTCCGAAAAAAGTGACAGACGTTGTGCGCCATTTTCTGAGACCCATAGCGTTCTCATTTTTTTAAATCTATGGCTCAGTGATGGCTATTTTTTGTATCTCGAGCTGACGTTTTTAACAGTATCATTTTTGCGCAGATGCTATGTTTTCATTGCCTGTTATTGCATTTTGCTTAAAATTTGTGGCAACCAAAAAGCGTAATTTTGGCATTTGGAATTTTTTTGCTGCTACGCCGTTTACCAAACAGAACAAATGATTTTATATTTTGATATATATTTGGGCTGAAGACAGCGATACCAAATGTGTGAATATATTTTTTTTTAACCCTTTATTTTTCAGTGGGGCAAAAGAGGGATGATTTGAACTTTTAGGTGTTTTTACTTTTTTTTACTTTTTCAAAACTTTTTCTTAAATTTTTTTTTAAATTTGACTAGTACCCCTAGGGGGCTATTAGGATCAGCTGTCTGATCACTCATTTATTTATCCCAATCAGAGCAGCACAATTTAGACTCGGAGAAATTATCATCTCTTGTAACAGCCAGTATTTGGCTTTTTCTTACAGGACCTGAGTCATGTGAGCTACAGGAGTCATCACATGACCCTGTGCTATCATGATAGCCACCAGATTGTTAAGGGGTTAAAGATCTCTTACGCATATGCACTACAATACATGGATCTGCTTTGAGCAGGGCAGATCAAAGTGCGCCTGCGCAGGACCTCAATGCCAGCTAGTGAGCATGATGTACGACGCGTCATGCACATGGGCCTCAGAAGAAGGAGGATGGCGATCGCCGCAGAGAGGAAATGCCGGACTAGAGAGAGGAGGCAGTGGGTTTGAGATAATGATCAATAACTTTGCTAGCTATTTCATCATCAGCTGACGGTCTCCTTTTTTTCTCAGCCCCAGATCCCCTTGAGTGGAGCCCCAAAAATTGGTCTGTGCGATTTCTTCCTGTAAGCTCCCAAAGTAAGTCTGCCATCTTGTCTTTCTTCTTCCTGCTCCAGCTGTAAGGCTACTTTCACATTTTACAGGATGCAAACCGCATATGACCGGATCCTGTGGATTGAATGTGCAACGCATGCAACCGCAATTGTTATTTTATTGTATGCTTCTACTTCTACTTGTGATGGATGAAGGGGAACACAGAATTTATCGGCTGGCACTGGAGTCAGCTGATCGGGAATAAGATGAACTCCTGATCTCACAGCCCGCACACGCTGTGATGGATGCAGGTTAACAGCAATCACTGCCTGCTGCCGATCACGTGTGACCATGTTCGGGCTGTGTGGTCATGAGTTCAGCTGAGTTCAGATCAGCTGACTCCAGTGTTGGCCGATTACTTTCTGTGTCCCCCTGCATCCATCGCAGAGTGTTCGGGCTGGAGTTCAACAGAGTTCAGATCAGCTGACTCCAGTGTCGGCCGAATTCAGCTGACCTCACAGGCAGCACACGCTGCGATGGATGCAGGGGGACCCAGAAGAAGTAATCGGCCAACACTGGAGTCAGCTGATCAGATTACTTGATCTGCTGGCAGAATGGTTAGAAGTAGGGATGAGTGAGCACTAAAATGCTCGGGTTCTCGGTAGCCCATGAGTATTTTTTTTTTTTAAATTCATTAAAAAATAAACAAAAACCCCAAACACATAACCCTAACTCTAGGGTTAGGGGGTAAAAAAAATAAAATGTGTGGACTCCCGCTGCATTTTCTATTGCTAAGGTAACCCAAGCAGCTACTGGCTGCTAACCCCCACTGCTTATATGACCTTCACTGGCAATGGAAAATCCAGGGAAGCCCTTTTTTTAACGTTTTTTGCCCAAAAACTAAAAAAAAAAGACAGCTTCACCCTGTTTTTGTATGCTAGCCAGGTACAGCAAGCAGGTACGCGCTGCCCCCAACCCCCAGCTGCCTATTTGTACCCGGTTGGGAACCAAAAATACAGGGAAGCCATTTTTTAAGTATTTCATGAATTTCATGAAATAATTAAAAAAAAACAAAAAACGACATGGGCTTCGGCCAATTTTTGTGACGAGCCAGGTACAACTAGGCAGCTGGGGATGGGAATATGCAGTGCAGGGTGGCCCAAGCTTTCTTGGCCCCCCCGCTGCGAATTGCAGTCAACAGTCGCCCCAGAATATGGCGCTTTCTTAAAAGCGCTATCTTCTGGCGTTGTGTCCAACATCTCTCCCAGCGGCCCTGGTGCCGGGTGGCACGTTGGGTAATAAGGGGTTAATACCAGCTTTGTTTTACCTGCTGGTATAAAGCCTGAGATTGCTAATGTCAGGCCAAGTTTGACCCGGCCATTAAGAATCTCCAATAAAGGGTTAAAAATAAGACATCACACAGAAAAAATACTTTATTAGAAAAAAATACACAGACACTTTATTAGAAATAAATACACAGACACACTTAGGGACGCCATCTTTATTACTCCCTCTCACCCCTTCACGATCCTGGTCTTCTGTCTGAGAGAGAGGGAAATTTCTGTATTGACCATGCCAAGCTGCTTTCTGGGCATGCTCAGTACAAAAAACAGGATTCTGTCTATCAGGGTCCGGCGACTTCCGGTACAGCAGGATCGGGGTCATTGAAATACATTGCAGGTACCACTGCATGTACTAATACAGATGGCCACCTGGTGGCGCTATAACAACACAAAAATATCACCCATGTAACGCAGCCTAAGCCTCAAAGGCTACCATTACTATTACCGATAGAGCTAACAGCCATGAATCATCGTGATCCGGACTCACCTATAAAGTGCACTTATAACTGGATGTTTTGAGTAGCCCTGACACGCGTTTCTCACCTGGCTTCCTCGCTTGAGGAAAGTGTAATGTGCATGTTTTATTATGTGGTGTCTTGGGCGAGATCGTCGCTGTTTGGGCGCGTGCAGGGGGTGGGACGCTGCACATAGAGTCCGCCTCATCCAGTCATTCCAGGGGAAGCGTGGATCGGAAGAATACTTCCACTAACGTCAGTTAACCCATGCATCCTTCTAAGGAAGCTCCTTTGGCGGGGACTCATGCTGAGGCAGCCCCGCACATGCGCACCCAACGAGACCATATCTACTACTGGCAAGTGAAAGGGCACGACCAGGGTGGTAAGAAAATCATCCAAACATAAGGAGAATCAGCCTTAGCCTAAAGAATATGACCATGTATAGTCCTTAAAAGATTTTCTAATGTCCCTATATCATGCAGAGACAAAATTCATATAGTAATATGTGTGTATATATATATACCCCTAGATTCTAAATGGACCTTGCGATACCACAAATTTTCAATCCTGTGGGACCACAGTCATGGCGCAGCTTGAAATGTCTCTGGATCATCCTCAGGGAATCAAGATCCACAACATCACACACCGCAATTATGTCCCTAACATGTTCCCTCGTGCGGACTCGTTGTTCCCTTGATGTTAACCCAATATAAATTAGGCTACAGTCACATACTGCATAATAGATAACGTGACTTTTACTGTATGATTTGCAACTTTTTATTTTATACTCTTTAGGTCCATCCCAAGTTGACAACATCTCTGGGCAGACAAAAGGAAAACAACCAAATTTGGGACTCCCTTTCTCAAAGCGAGATACCACCCTAGGTACGTAATGGTTCTTCACCAGCATATCCTTTAGGCTTTTCTCCCTTCTAACAGGTAAGAGTGGGCAATGAGTAAAACGTCGTTCAAACTCTGGTCGGTCTTCAGTAACGACCAGTGTTTGTTCAAGATCTGCCTGATCGCCCCCCTCTGACTGTTAACTTGGAGATGAAATGTATCTGTGAGGAAAAAGATTCTTCCCTCTTACTTGTTGATAATAATTGTACCCGTGGAGAACCCGTTTCTGTCTGGTACCCCATTTTTATATTATAGTCCAGAAAAACAATTGCCTCCCGATCTGCCTTATAGGTTAGTTTGATGTTATATGGGTTATTGTTCAACCAAGTCATGAAGCTCTGCAGTTCAGCACCGGTACCCCTCCAGATAATAAAGATGTCATCTATCTTACCACCTAGTGTAAAATTAATAGATTAGGGATAAGCCAAATGGATGACAATGTTTTAATTTTGTTACATACATTTTTCCTTCTGAGTCCTCTGATACCATACCAAAAAAATATTCAATGCTCATGATTCAAAAGATAGATTTTCAGCGTAGTTTCTCCTTGATGAAAAATGAACCTTGAAATGGTAGCCTCATTTTAACCAAAACCTGGTATTAATAATTGGACAAATTGAAGAAGGACATGGCATTTGATTTACGAGTAATGCAACAACCTTTTCCCAGTTGATCAGTTTTAGACATCCTTAAAATTATCATTAGTGATGACTAGATATGGGCGAATGCTAAAATATTCTGGTACGGAATGTTCAAATCCAATAATTTCTACATTTGTGTATTCATACCGAATAACGAACCCAATCCAAGTCAATGGGAAACTCGAATAATTTTCTAGAGGACCTTGGAAATAGGCCTGCGAGGGCTGTAAAAATATTGCAATTGATGGAAAATTGTTGAAACTGAATGGCAACAGCATGCGGAAGATGCCTGAATCTATTTCTGACTCACATTTTATTTCTGGGAGTAATTTTGCCAAAGTATTACGCCACTTTTATGGATAGTAGTGGTCACTCAGTTCAATGAGGTCACCTGAGGTCAGGTTATCTGCGATCATAGGTGGATGACAATGGGCAGCTCCAGCTGTGACCGCAAATAACCTAATTTACGTCACCACACATCGCTGCGACTCATTCTCTGCCTTAAGATCACAGCGGGTGGTCATATTCTATGCCCACGCGCTGTCACTTCAGATGTAGCAGAGCTGGAATCGTTATGGGACCTCGTGTGGATTACATTAGACCTGGGTGTTTTTGGGGTTAATAAAGGAGTGAAAGAGGGTGTTGTTTTTATCTTATTTTGTGTTTGTGTTTATTTATTTTCACTTACAGATTAGTAATGGGGGTAGGGTTTTCATAGACCCTGCCATTGCTAATCTAGGGCTTAGTGGCAGATGTGAGCTGTTATTAACCCCTTATTAGCCTGATTGCCACCGCACCAGGGGATTCGGGAAGAATCGGGTAAAGTGCCAGGATTGTCACATCTAATGGATGTGACAATCCTGAGTGGCTGTGGGCTGCTATTGTTATAACGCGCCTGCTTTATTCTTATTTTCTTTATTTTTCCTTTTTTTATTTCCAAAGGTTCCGGATCATTATCCGGAGTTCCCTGAGAACTCCAGGCCCGGGTCCGGTACTCGGGTATTTTTAAAACCTCTCGGATTCTAAATTTTACAGTCCGGGTCTGTCCATCACTAATCAATAGACAAACAAAAAATGTGCATAGTGTTCATGTTGTTGTGTAAACAGAAATATTATATGCAAAATTAAAAATGACATGCCATAAGGCAAACAAAATCAAGAAATGCAAAAAACTAAATTATTGAGTAAATGTATTAAATATTAGTTGTATCCTAACTATAATTAAATTGTTGTACAATGTTTTTCTCCACTTTTCTTAGATAATAATCGTTTTTCTTATTTTCTTCGGCGCTCCATTGGGAGACCCAGACGATTGGGTGTATAGCTACTGCCTCCGGAGGCCACACAAAGTATTACACTAAAAAGTGTAAGGCCCCTCCCCTTCTGCATATACACCCCCCGTGGGATCACGAGCTCCCAGTTTTCATGCTTTGTGCGAAGGAGGTCAGACATCCACGCATAGCTCCACTGTTTTTAGTCAGCAGCAGCTGCTGACTATGTCGGTTGGAAGAAAAGTGGGCCCATATGGGGCCCCCAGCATGCTCCCTTCTCACCCCACTTTTGTCGGCGGTGTTTGTTAAGGTTGAGGTACCCACTGCGGGTACGGAGGCTGGAGCCCACATGCTGCTTTCCTTCCCCATCCCCCCTCGGGGCTCTGGTGAAGTGGGATCTTACCGGTCTCCAGGCACTGAGACCGGGCTCCATCCACAGACCCGGAGAACCTGCTGGATATGGAGCTGGATATCGTCAGGGACAGGGCCCTGCTACATTAAGGTACTCTGTGTCCTCGTACACATCGCGCACACACACGCCAGCATTGCTGGGAGTGCTAGTGCGCCGGGGACAACAGCGCGGAGCGCTTGTGCTATTATTCACTGCAGCTTAGCTGAGTGAATTTATGTATTAGAAACTGCCGCGCCGGCCGCTGCGGGGTGTTTTACACTGTGGCGCGGCTGGGACTTGTGGTGCGCCGGGGACTTCCGCGCTGGCCGTGCACATAGGACGGCCGCGCTTATACTCGAGTCCCCGGCTTTGCGGCCTAGTTTTCGCTTCGTTCCCGCCCCCAGCCCTGCCAGTCAGGAGAGGGGCGGGACGCTGTACAGAAAGTCAGCGCCGAGAGCTGGAGTCTGCTTTGCATTCTCCAGCCCCCTTCACTGGACACAGTGGGACGCCAGTTTCCCGCTCTTGTCTGGGGCACGTCCACGGCCCGCCCCTCTTCACAGGACGCCGGCAGCCATTCCTGCACTCAGTCTGGGCTGGAGAAGGGAGACAAGCTCTGGGCAACCAGTCACAGGATTCGGGCAACCACATTCCCGCTTTTGTGCGGGCGGTAAGCGGCACCTGAAGTGCTGACCCCACTAATGTCATTTGTACATTTGTACTTTATGCCTAGATGGCTAGACTACAGCAGCAAAAAGCAAGGGTGCTAGGGCACAGGCTTTCTAGGCTGCTTGTATTGCATGTGCTGAAGTGTTCATTTGTACTTCATGCTGGTATGATATACACTGCACTGTACGGTCGCTATTCTTGGCTATATACTCCTAGATGGCTAGACAACAGCAGCAAAAAAGCAAGGGTGCTAAGGCACAGGTTTTCTATGCTGCTTGTACTGCATGTGCTGAAGTGTTCATTTGTACTTTCTGCTTGTATGCTATACATTGCACTGTACGGTCGCTATTCTTGGCTATATACTTCTAGATGGCTAGACATCAGCAGCAAAAAAGCAAGGGTGCCAAGGCACAGGCTTTCTATGCTGCTTGTACTGCACGTGATACTGTTCCACACGGCAGGTTCCACTGTCCCCATTGTGTGCAATGCTCCCCTGTATCACTTGGTCAGCCGGGGTCTCTGCTAGAGGTGGCCAAAGGAACCACCGGTGAACCCTGTCCAGGGACAGGGACGGAGTTGCAGTTTCGGCTGATAGATTGTCTATGACTGTGACTAACATCTTAGAGACTTTGCAGTCCAGACGGACCATGGGCAATGTTGATACAATGCTCCCTGGCCACCCTCATTTGGAACAAATCAGTGCTCCGGGGGGGTCCCATGCATCCCAGGGCGCAGGCTCTGACACGGACGACAGTCCCAGACAGCCTAAGCGAGCTCGCTGGGAGCGGCACTCGGCTTCATCACTGGTTAGGGTCCCAGCAGGACTCTCTGTATGATGAGGCCGACGTAGCTGATCAGGACTCTGATCCTGAGACCGCTCTCAATCCGGATACACCGGATGGTGACGCCATAGTGAAGGATCTTCTAGCATCCATCAATGGAATGTTGGCTATTTCTCCCTCAGCTCCTCCGGTGGAGGAGTCAGCTTCACAGCAGGAGAAATCCCTTTTCAGTATCTCAAGCGTATATTGAGTACTTTTCTGGCCACTCTGACTTCAGAGAAGCGATCCGGAAACACCACACTTATCCAGATAAGCGTTCTCCAATCGTATTAAGGATACACGTTATCCTTTTTCCCCCTGACGTGGTCAAGCGCTGGACCCAGTGTCCAAAGGTGGATTCCCCAATCTCCAGGCTTGCGGCTAGATCCATAGTTGCAGTGGAAGATGGGACTTCACTTAAAGATGCCATTGACAGACAGATGGTCCTCTGGTTGAATTCTGTCTATGAAGCTATCGGCGTGTCGGTTGCTCCGGCATTCGCAGCCGTATGGGCATTCCAAGCTATTTCAGCTGGTCTTGCGCACGTGGACACTGTCACATGTACATCTGTGCCGCAGATGGCGTCCTTAACCTCGCAATGTCTGCATTGCGACTTCCGCTATTAATGCTGTCCTGCACTACAAGCCGTACGTCAGTGGCGTCCGCCAACTCCGTGGTTTTACGCAGAGCCTTGTGGTTGAGGAAAGGAATGCAGATTCTGCTTCCAAAAAAGTGCTTAACCAGTTTGCCATTATCTGGTGGCAGACTGTTTGGTGAGCGATTGGATGATATCATTAAACAGTCCAAGGGTAAGGACTCTTCCTTACACCAGCCCAGATCAAACAACACCCAACAGTTTTCGGTCCTTCCCAGGCTCGGGCAGGTCCCAATTGTCCTCGTCCAAAAGGACTCAAAAGGCTCAGAGAGGCGCAGATTCCTGGCGGGCTCAATCACGCCCAAGGAAGGCAGCCGGAGGAACCGCTACCAAGGCGGTTTCCTCATGACGTTCAGCCCTCTCTCTCCGCATCCGCGGTCGGTGGCAGACTCTCCCGCTTTGGCGACATTTAGCTGCCACAGGTCAAAGACCGGTGGGTGAGAGACATTTTGTCTCACGTGTACAGGATAGAGGTCTTTTCTCGTCCTCCGGCTAGATCTTCAGAAATTCCTCACCTCCCGACCGAGCCGATGCTCTTCTGCAGGCAGAAGGAGTGGTAATCCCTGTTCCTCCTCAGGAACAAGATACGGTTTTTACTCCAATCTGGTTGTGGTGCCAAAAAAGGACGGCTCTTCCGTTCCGTTCTAGACCTAAAACTGCTCAAAAGAGCAGTGTAAACCAGGCGGTTCCGGATGGAATCCCTCCGCTCCGTCATTGCCTCAAGGTCTCAAGGAGATTTCCTAGCATCAAGAGACATCAGGATGCTTATCTCCACGTGCCGATTGCTCCAGAGCACCAGCGTTTGCTGTGATTCGTTATAGAAGACGAGCATCTTCAGTTCGTAGACCTGCCCTTAGGTCTGGCGACAGCCCCACGGGTTTTCACCAAGGTCATGGCAGCAGTGGTAGCAGTCCTGCACTCTCAGGGTCACTCTGTGATCCCTTACTTGGACGATCTACTTGTCAAGGCACCCTCTCAAGAGGCATGCCAACACAGCCTGAACGTGGCGCTGGAGACTCTCCAGTTTCGGGTGGATCATAAACCTTTCAAAGTTAAATCTGACACCGACCCAATCGCTGACATATCTTGGCATGGAGCTTCACACTCTCTCAGCGATAGTGCAGCTCCCGCTGGACATACAGCGTTCACTACAGACGGGGGTGCAGTCTCTCCTTCAAGGCCAGTCACACCCCTTAAGGCGCCTCATGCAGAGGCAGTCCCTTTCGCGCAGTTTCATCTGCGTCCACTTCTATAGGACATTCTTCGCCAATGGGATGGGAAATCGACGTCCTTAGACAGGAACGTACCCCTTTCTCAGACGGGCAAGGACTCTCTTCAGAGGAGTCCACCCTTCAGATCAATGTTCTGGCCTTCCAGCAGAGGCTGGAAGGCAAACAGATCCGAATTCAGTCGGACAACTTCACAGCGGTGGCATACATCAACCACCAAGGCGGAACACGCAGCCGACAAGCTTCCCAGGAAGTCCGGCGGATTCTGATGAGGGTGGAAGACAGAGCATACACCATATCCGCAGTTCACATCCCGGGCGTAGAAAACTGGGAAGCAGACTTCCTCAGTCGCCAGGGCATGGACGCAGGGGAATGGTCTCGGCACCCGGACGGGTTTCAAGAAATCTGTAGCCGCTGGGGGAGGCCGGACGTCGACCTAATGGCGTCTCGGCACAACAACAAGGGCCCGATTTTCATGGCGCGGTCTCACGATCAAAGAGCTCTGGCGGCAGGCGCCTTAGTTCAGGATTGGTCGCAGTTCCAGCTACCCTATGTGTTTCCCCCTCTGGCACTGTTGCCCAGAGGGCTACGCAAGATCAGCTCCGATTGCCGCCGCGTCATCCTCGCGCCCCAGACTGGCCGAGGAGGTCGTGGTAACCGCATCTGTGGCATCTCACGGTTGGCCAACCGTGGCCACTACCAGACCGGCCAGACTTACTGTCCCAAGGGCCGTTTTTTCCATCTGAATTCTACGGCCCTGAACCTGACTGTGTGGCCATTGAGTCCTGGATCCTAGCGTCTTCAGGATTATCTCAAGACGTCATTGCCACCATGAGACGGGCTAGGAAGCCGACGTCTGCCAAGATCTACCACAAGACGTGGAAGATATTCTTATCTTAGTGCTCTGCTCAGGGAGTGTCTCCCTGGACATTTGCATTGCCTACTTTTCCTTCCTTCCTGCAATCTGGTTTGGGAAAAGGTATGTCGCTCGGCTCCCTTAACGGACGAGTCCCAGTGCTGTCTGTATTCTTTCAGAAGCGCATAGTACGACTTCCTTAGGTACGCACGTTCCTGCAGGGGGTTTGTCACATTGTCCCTCCGTACAAGAGGCCGTTAGACCCATGGGATCTGAACAGGGTACTAATTGCTCTCCAGGAGCCACCCTTTGAGCCTCTGAGGGATGTTTCACTTTCTCGACTTTCACAGAAAGTGGCCTTTTTGGTAGCGGTCACGTCTCTTCAGAGAGTGTCCGGGCTAGCAGCGCGGTCATCCAAAGCTCCCTTCCTGGTGTTTCACCAAGACAAGGTAGTGCTGCGCCTGATTCCGGGGTTTCTCCCTAAGGTGGTATCCCCCTTTCATCTCAATCAGGATATCTCCTTACCTTCCTTTTGTCCTCATCCAGTTCAGCGATATGAATTGGATTTGCATTTGTTGGTTCTGATGAGAGCGCTCAGAATCTACATTTCCCGCACGGCGCCCCTGCGCCGCTCGGATGCACTCTTTGTACTTGTCGCTGGTCAGCGCAAAGGGTCGCAGGCTTCCAAATCCACCCTGGCTCGATGGATCAAGGAACCAATCCTTGAAGCCTACCGTTCTGCTGGGCTTCCGGTTCCATCAGGGCTGAAGGCCCATTCTACCAGAGCCGTGAGTGCGTCCTGGGCATTACGGCACCAGGCTAAGGCTCAGCAGGTGTGCCAAGCAGCTACCTGGTCGAGTCTGCACACTTTCACCAAGCATTATCAGGTGCATGCCTACGCTTAGGCGGATGCCAGCCTAGGTAGAAGAGTCCTGCAGGCGGCGGTTGCCTCCATGTAGGGAAGGGCTGTTTTACGGCCCTAACTTGAGGTATTAATTTACCCACCCAGGGACTGCTTTTGGACGTCCCAATCGTCTGGGTCTCCCAATGGAGCGCCGAAGAAGAAGGGAATTTTGTTACTTACCGTAAATTCCTTTTCTTCTAGCTCCAATTGGGAGACCCAGCACCCGCCCTTTTTCCTTCGGGATTTTTTGGTTTTTCGGGTACACATGTTGTTCATGTTGAATGGTTTCAGTTCTCCGATGTTCCTTCGGATTGAATTTGTTTAACCAGTTATTGGCTTTCCTCCTTCTTGCTTTTGCACTAAAACTGAGAGCCCGTGATCCCACGGGGGGTGTATATGCAGAAGGGGAGGGGCCTTACACTTTTTAGTGTAATACTTTGTGTGGCCTCCGGAGGCAGTAGCTATACACCCAATCGTCTGGGTCTCCCAATTGGAGCTAGAAGAAAAGGAATTTACGGTAAGTAACAAAATTCCCTTCTTCTCATAGGCACTTCATTCAGGGAAAAGACCCAATCAAAGTCAACATCTAAGTCACTGAGCGGGTCGCGTGAAGTCCCTCAAAATTTGCAGACCACCTCAGGTATGGTTTTAGCATATACAGATCTCTATATTATGGATAAAAAGAAAAAGAAACAATTAAAAAATAATTTAACACAAACAGTCCCATTCTCTCACCACATAAAAATACCCAATTAAAGAAAGCAGTCAAAGCTCTCATTGAGCCCAATAGTAGTCCTTGTGTCCAATCTATAAATCCAATAACTCAAGTTGCGCAAGGGCCTTAAATAGATTACCACCTCTAACCTCTGATCTATGGCCTTTATAATTAAAGGGGTTATCCGGCTTATTTTGACTTTTCTTCATTATTACCCTATTGGGCTACATTGGGGCAGGTAAGTAGCTAGTGATCACTTACCTGCCCTGCTGTCAGCCTTTTTTTCCCGGCTCAGTGCGGTCATGTGATCGCTCTTGCCGCAATTTTGCTGCTTCCGGTCATTTCATGTCAACATGGGCAGGACCATGTTGACATGCAAATCTAGAACAGCATGTTGCCGCCCTGCTGGGCGAGTACAGTGCGTGGGGTCCCCGCACCTCTTCCCTGCACCCTCCCACACATTCCTCCGCACCCCGTACTCTCCCCGCCCACGGTGTCAACGCCAGCACCAGGCCCCCTGTTCAGGATAGCAGGAGTGCCCGTGCAGTCTGTGTCCCGCTCCAGCCCCGCGGCTGCCTTCATTGCAGGCTCAGCAGCCTCTCACATTGCAGCGCAGGCAGCCGCGGGAATAACGAGCGCTGCCATCAGGATGTTAGATGACATCATTGCCTGCTGTGACAATCTTCGCTTCACTCCTGTCAGCGCTGTCACTGCCTTCTATGCCGCTGCGTTCTCACGTCACTAGCGGTGACGTCTCGGGCGATACTGCTGAGAACGCGGCGGGCATAGAAGTCAGGGACAGCGCTGACAGGAGTGAAGCGAAGATCGTCACTGCAGGTAATGATTTCATTTAACCTCCTGACAGCAGCGCTCGGCATCCCCTGCAGTGACCTGGGCTATTGATGTTAGCTCAGGTCACTGCATTACTCTCCCAGCCAATGAGGAACATTCTGTTCTTCATTGACTGGGACATTGACTATGGTATGGATTGTCATGGGACCCCCTTATTGGATTATGCTGGGCCTGGATTTGTTTTTCTTTTGAATAAATTGGTGAATGAGGGAATGTTTTGAGGAGTGTTTTTTCAAATAAAACTTTTTTTTTGTTGTCTATTTTTTTATTACTGACTGGGTTTGTGATGTCGGATATCTGATTGACGCGTGACATCACTAATCCCAGGGCTTGATGCCAGGTGACATTACACATTTGGCATCAACCCCATATATTACCCCGTTTGCCACCGCACCAGGGCACGGGATGAGTTGGGGCGAAGCACCAGGATTGGCACATCTAATGGATGTGCCACTTCTGGGGCGGCTGTGGCCTGCTATTTTTAGGCTGGGGAGTGTCCAATAACAGTGGGCCTCCCTAGTCTGAGAATACCAGACCACAGCTGTCTGCTTTACCTTGGCTGGTGATCCAATTTGGGGGGACCCCATGTTTTTTGTTTTAAATTATTTATTTAATTTAAAATAACAGCGTGGGGTGCCCTCTGTTTTTTATTACCAGCCAAGCTGAAGCTGCCAGCTGTGGTTTGCAGGCTGCAGCCATCTGCTTTACCCTAGCTGGCTACAAAAGTATGGGGGACCCATTGTCGTTTGTTTTTTTTTTAATTATTTTTTATTTATTTTTTGGATAAATACAAGGCTAAGCACACTTTAGTGCCACATGAAAGTCACTAAAGGGTGCCAGCTTAGAATATGCAGGGGGGTAGGACATTATATGTCTTTCTCATCTATCTATCTATCTATCTATCTATCTATCTAACCCTCTGTTCATTCATTCATCCCTCTATCTCTCTGTCTCTATATCTATCTATTCATCTCTATATCTACTCATCTATTTATCTTTCTTGCTGCTTCCGTTTTTTGCGGTCCGGAAGGCACACGGATGACACACGGATGTATCCGTGAAAAAATTGGCAATTTTTTGCGTACCGCAAAAACGGAACGGTCATGTGAATGTAGCCTACATGTTTTCCCTATGGGGGTAGGGGTTGGTACAGAACGATGGTGAGGGGGAGGTCGGTACAGAGCGCCGTGTGTGTGTGTGTGTCCGGGAGGGTTGCAGAGCCTGATATGTGTGGCGCAGAGCCCGATGTGTGTGTGTGTGTGTGTGTGTGTGTGTGTGTGTGTGTGTGGCACAGAGCCTGATGTGGGGCTGTTATTTTCATTGCTAGAGTGATAACAGATCAGGTGCTGGGGTAGAATACTGACATGGAATGTGTGTGCAGGGGGCGGGCATTGGACGGGGCTGGACACTGAGGCCGGGCAGTGCCAGCTCTAACTGAGGTTTTGCAGAACTGCAGAGAATAAAGGGATAATTCAACTGGAACAAAAGTTAGAAAATAAAAAATAACAATATAGGGGTGTTTTATATGACAATACAGCACAGATAAACTCAAAATTTTTTGGTAAGCTAATGTCGGACAACTTCTTTAATTTGCTTGAGTCAGATTTATGGTACAATTGGAAATGTTTTGGTAGGGTTTTTAGGTGTTCCGTCTCATGCAGAGTCTTTGTTTTCTCAATGTCCCTGATGTGCTCACGGACTCCCACCTTTAACCCCCTAACCACTGGACGATTTTTCCGTTTTTGTTTTTTGCTCCCCTTTTTCCGAGAGTCGTAACTTTTTTATTTTTCCCGTCAATCTTGCCATAAGAGGGCTTGTTTTTTGCAGGACGTATTGGTCTTTTAAGTGAAACCATGAGTTTTACCATATATGGTACTGGAAAACAGCACAAAATTTCCACGTGCGGAAAAATTACAAAAAAGTGTGATTGGACAATGGTTTATGGGGTACTTTATTCACCGTGTTCACTGTATGGTAAAACTGATGGGTGGGTGTGATACTTCAGGTTGGTATGCGTTCGTTGATACCAAACATGTTTTTCTGCATGTTTTTCTGCATTCCATTTTCTGCAACTTGTAGTGTTCTCATTTTTCGGGATATGGGGCTCACTGATGGCTTATTTGTTTGCATTTTTAGCTGTACCATTTTTGCGCAGATGCTACGTTTTGACTCCCTGGTATTGCATTTTGCTGAAAATTTGCGAAGACCAAAAAACGTAACTTTGCCAGTTGGATTTTTTTTACGGCTACGCCATCTACCGATCTAATTGATTCATTTTAGATTTTGATAGACTGGGCATTTCTGAACTTTGCGATACCAAATGAGTGTATATTTTTTATTTTTTTAACCCTTTGATTTTTAGTGGGGCGAATGGAGAATGATTTAAACTTTTAGTTGTTTTTTTAATTGTATAAAACTTTTTTTTTACTTTTTTTTATTTTAATAGTCTCTCTAGGGGTAAGGATTAGCCGTCTGATCGCTTGTTCATTTCTGCTGATCAGAGCGGCAGAGCTCTGTTCAGCTGAAATGCTGCTGTCCTGTTAAAGCCAGCCGGCTAAAACAGGATGTGAGTCATGATAGCGACAGGAGTCATCACATAACCCTGTGCTACCATGGCAACCATCGGCTTCCCATGATCGCGTTACGGGGCCTCCGATGGCGGTGTAGAAAGGCAATTGGAATAGTCATGGGCCCTCGTGTGGATTACCACAGACCTGCGTGTTTTTGGGGTTAATAAAGGAGTGAAATAGGGTATTGTTTTTATCTTATTTTGTGTTTGTGTTTATTTATTTTCACTTCCAGATTAGTAATGGGGGTAGGGTTTTCATAGACCCTGCTATTACTAATCTAGAGCTTAGTGGCAGCTGTGAGCTGTTATTAACCCCTTATTAGCCTGATTGCCACCGCACCAGTGCAATCGGGAAGAGTCGGGTAAAGTGCCAGGATTGTCACATATAATGGATGTGACAATCCTGGGTGGCTGTGGGCTGCTATTGTTATAACGCGCCTGCTTTAATCTTATTTTATTTAATTTTCCTTTATTTATTTTTTATTTCCAAAGGTTCCGGATCTTTATCCGGAGTTCCCTGAGAACTCCAGGCCCGGGTCCGGTACTCGGGTATTTTTAAAATCGCTCGGATCCTAAATTTTACAGTCCGGGTCTGTCCATCACTAATCAATAGACAAACAAAAAAGTGCATGGTGTTTATGTAGTTGTGTAAACAGAAATATGATATTCAAAATTAAAAATGACATGCCATAAGGCAAGCAAAATCAAGAAATGCAAAAAACTAAATTATTGAGTAAATGTATTAAATATTAGTTGTATCCAAACTATAATTAAATTGTTGTACAATGTTGTTCTCCACTTTTCTTAGGTAATAATCTTTTTTCTTATTTTCTCATAGGCACTTCATTCAGGGAAAAGACCCAATCAAAGTCAACATCTAAGTCACTGAGCGGGTCGAGTGAAGTACCTCAAAATTTGCAGACCACCACAGGTATGGTTTTAGCATATACAGACCTCTAAATTATGGCTAAAAAAACTATTAAAAATAATTTTAACACAAACAGTCCCATTCTCACACCACATAAAAATACCCAATTAAAGAAAGCAGCCAAAGCTCTCATTGAGCCCAATAGGAGTCCTTGTGTCCAATCTATAAATAAAGTGACTCAAGTTGCGCAAGGACCTTAAATAGGTTACCACCTCTAACCTCTGATCTATGGCCTTTATAATTAATTTGCTTGAGTCAGATTTATGGTACAATTGGAAATGTTTTGGTAGGGTTTTTAGGTGTTCCATCTCATGTAGAGTCTTTGTTTTTTTTGTCGCTCCATTGGGAGACCCAGACAATTGACAATTGGGTGTATAGCTTCTGCCTCCGGAGGCCACACAAAGTATTTCACTTTAAAAAGTGTAACCCCTCCCCTTTGCCTATACACCCTCCCATGGATCACGGGCTCCTCAGTTTTATGCTTTGTGTGGAAGGAGGCACACATCCACTCATGCATTCTCATTTTAGTTATGTCGGTTGGAAGAAAAGAGGGCCCCCACGGGGCCCCCGGCATGTTCCCTTCTCACCCCACTACGTCGGCGGTGTTGTTAAGGTTGAAGTACCCATTGCGGGTACAGAGGCTGGAGCCACATGCCGTCTCCTTCACCATCCCTTATGCGGCTCTGGGAGAAGTGGGATCCTAAGCGGTCATCCATTTACTGGGACCGTGCTCCATCCGCAGCCCCTGTGGGACCCTGCCGGACCGGAGCCTCTTCAACCTCAGGGACCGGGCCCTGCAACTCTAAGGTACTCTGTGTCCCCATAGGGGACTGTGCAGGGAGCGCACCTTCTTCCCGGAAGCCGCGGCGGCTGCTGAATTCAGGAGGCCGGTGGACTTCCGCGCCGACCGTGCCTGCTTGTCGTGCGCGGTTTAAAATTTAGTCCCCGGCTTCATCGCGGCCTAGTCTCAAAAATCGGGATTACCGACCTGACGTCGGATATGAGGGCTGGAGCATCCTGCATGTTTCCTCCCCCCTCACTGATCACTGTGGGGACCCCAGATTCCCGCACTTTTCTGGCGCCGCCCACGGCTCCACTCCTCCCCTGAGAGCTCCGGCAGCCATTTTTTGGCATTCTGCCGGTGGAGGATTCTCAGTGAACAGCTCTGCAGCTCCGGGAGATCCAAGGCAGGGAATCTGGAGGACACACACCGCTCGTTAGCGGTCGGTAAGCCACACCGGTCACCCGGTGCTGGTCCCCCTAGGGTGCCGGATTAGATACGTATATATCTATATCTATCTGTTCGGTCGGGCTGTATACCCCCTTCCCATATACCCTCAGTGATCACTCTCCTAGGAGACAACAGCATGTCGTCCACAAGGAGCAAAGCTGCTAAGGCACAGGGTTTTTTTGCGGCCTGTACCTCTTGTGGGGCTATGTTACCTGCGGGTTCCACCTACCCTCACTGTGAGCAATGCTCGACCCCTGTTTCGCTTGCTCAGCCGGAGCCTCGGACACTGGTGGGCCCCTCGGCTCATGTAGACCCCCCTGCTCCCCCTGACCAGGCTGCAGGGACAGAGTTCGCCTCTTTTGCTGAGAAACTCTCTGAGTCACTTTCTCAATCTATTGCACAGTCTATGGACAAATGGTCTTCTAAGCTGCTAGAGGCTTTGCAGTCCAGACCGGACCTTTCACAGGCCCCGGCCCCTGTTGGCTCGTCGCCTCCAGGCCCCTCTCGGTTCGCGCCGCAGCGTGCTCCCAGGTTGGCCCCTCGGTCTCAGGCGGAGGACTCCTGCCCGGACCGTAGTCCTAGACCGGCTAAGCGGGCTCGCTGGGACTCTTCCCCGACTTCCTCTCGCTGCTCGGGATCCCAGCTTGAGGACTCTCTGGAGGACGAGGCGGACGTCGCAGCTCAGGGCTCTGACCCTGACGTCGCCCTTAACCTTGATACACCTGAGGGGGACACCTTAGTAAATGATCTTATCTCGTCCATCAACCAGGTGTTAGATCTCTCTCCCCCGCCTCCTCCTGTAGAGGAGTCGGCGTCTCAGCAGGAGAAACACCAGTTTCGGTTCCCCAAACGTACACGCAATACGTTTTTTGATCACTCTAACTTCAGGGACGCTGTCCAGAAGCCCAGAGCGGCCCCGGACAAGCGCTTTACTAAGCGCCTCACTGACACACGTTACCCCTTCCCATCTGAAGTGTATCTAGCCCTATTGGCTTTTCATCGGTGGTTGGAGGGCAGGCAGATCCGTATTCAGTCGGACAACGCCACTGCCGTCGCATACATCAACCACCAAGGCGGCACTCGCAGTCGTCAAGCCTTCCAGGAAGTCCGACGGATTCTGCAGTGGGTGGAAGCCACAGCCTCCACCATCTCCGCAGTTCACATCCCGGGCGTAGAAAACTGGGAAGCAGATTTTCTCAGTCGTCAGGGCATGGACGCGGGGGAATGGTCTCTGCACCCAGACGTGTTTCGAGAGATCTGTCGCCGCTGGGGAACTCCGGACGTCGATCTCATGGCGTCACGGCACAACAACAAAGTCCCGGCATTCATGGCACGGTCTCAGGATCACAGAGCTCTGGCGGCGGACGCGTTAGTTCAGGATTGGTCGCAGTTTCGACTGCCTTATGTGTTTCCCCCTCTGGCAATGCTGCCCAGAGTACTACGCAAGATCCGGTCCGACTGCCGTCGCGCCATTCTCGTCGCTCCAGACTGGCCGAGGCGGTCGTGGTATCCGGATCTGTGGCATCTCACGGTGGGTCAACCGTGGGCGCTTCCAGACCGTCCAGACTTGCTGTCACAAGGGCCGTTTTTCCATCTGAATTCTGTGGCCCTCAACCTGACTGTGTGGCCATTGAGTCCTGGCTCCTAGCGTCTTCCGGGTTATCTCAGGATGTCATTGCCACCATGAGACAGGCCTGGAAGCCTACGTCCGCCAAGATCTATTATAGGTCTTGGCAAATCTTCCTATCTTGGTGCGCTAATAACGGTTTTACTCCATGGCCGCTTGCCTTACCCACTTTTCTTTCATTCCTTCAATCCGGAATGGACAAGGGTTTGTCACTGGGCTCTCTCAAGGGCCAAGTATCGGCGCTCTCCGTGTTTTTTCAAAAGCGTCTAGCCAGGCTTCCGCAGGTCCGCACGTTCCTGCAGGGAGTTTGCCACATAGTCCCACCTTACAAGCGTCCGCTGGAACCCTGGGATCTTAACAGGGTGCTAACGGCTCTTCAGAAACCACCTTTCGAGCCGCTGCGGGATGTCTCTTTATCACGTCTTTCGCAGAAGGTGGCCTTCCTAGTGGCAGTCACATCACTTCGGAGAGTGTCTGAGCTAGCAGCGCTGTCATGCAAAGCCCCCTTCCTGGTGTTTCACCAGGATAAGGTGGTTCTGCGTCCGGTCCCGGAATTTCTCCCTAAAGCTGGTGTCACACTAAACGACAGCGACAACGACGTCGCTGTTACGTCACCATTTTCGGTGACGTAACAGCGACCTTGTAAGTCGCTGTTATGATCGCTGCTTAGCTGTCAAACACAGCAGAAGCAGCGATCATAACGTCGCTGTGCTACATGTGCAGAGAGCAGGGAGCCGCGCTTAGCGCTGGCTCCTTGCTCTCCTGCAGCACACATCGGGTTAATTAACCCGATGTGTGCTGCAGCTACATGTCACAGTTCAGAGAGCAGGGAGCCGCGCTTAGCGCTGGCTCCTTGCTCTCCTGCAGCACACATTGGGTTAATTACCCGATGCGTACTGCAGCCACATGTCACAGTGCAGGAGCCGGCACTGGCAGCAAGAGCGGAGGCCGGTAACCAGCGTAAACATCGGGTAACTAGGGAAAGGTCTTCCCTTGGTTACCCGATGTTTACGCTGGTTACAGCTTACCGCAGCTGCCAGTGCCGGCTCCTGATCGCTTCATTTCGTCGCTCTCTCGCTGTCACACACAGCGATGTGTGTGTCACAGCGGGAGAGTGACGACCAAAAAATGAAGCTGGACATTCAGCAACGACCGGCGACCTCACAGCAGGGGCCAGGTCGTTGCTGGATGTCACACACAGCGACAGCGACGGGACGTCGCTGCAACGTCACAGAAAATGGTGACGTAGCAGCGACGTCGTTGTCGTCGTCGTTATGTGTGACACCAGCTTAAGGTGGTATCCCCTTTTCATCTCAATCAGGATATCTCCTTGCCTTCATTTTGTCTTAATCCAATTCACCAGTGTGAAAGGGATTTGCACTCTTTGGATCTTGTGAGAGCACTCCGGCTCTACGTGTCTCGCACGGCGCCCCTGCGTCGTTCAGATGCGCTCTTTGTCCTTGTCGCTGGCCAGCGTAAGGGCTCGCAGGCTTCCAAGTCAACCTTGGCTCGGTGGATCAAGGAACCGATTCTCGAAGCCTACCGTTCTTCTGGGCTTCCGCTTCCTTCAGGGCTGAAAGCCCATTCTACCAGAGCCGTGGGTGCGTCCTGGGCATTGCGGCACCGGGCTACGGCTCAGCAGGTGTGTCAGGCAGCTACGTGGTCTAGTCTGCACACTTTCACGAAACACTATCAAGTGCATACCTATGCTTCGGCAGACGCCAGTCTAGGTAGGCGAGTCCTTCAGGCGGCGGTTGCCCACCTGTAAGAGGGGGCCGCGTTTCGGCTCTTTTTATTGAGGTATTCTTTTACCCACCCAGGGACTGCTCTTGGACGTCCCAATTGTCTGGGTATCCCAATGGAGCGACAAAGAAGAAGGGAATTTTGTTTACTTACCGTAAATTCCTTTTCTTCTAGCTCCTATTGAGAGACCCAGCACCCGCCCCTGTACCCTTCGGGCTGGTTGTTTTTTTGTGTACACATGTTGTTCATGTTGAATTGTTCTTTTGGTTCATGGTTTGCAGTTCTCCGAACATCCTTCGGATTGCATTTACCCTAGACCAATTTATAAGTTTTCTCCTTCCTGCTTTTGCACCAAAACTGAGGAGCCCGTGATCCACGGGAGGGTGTATAGGCAGAGGGGAGGGGTTACACTTTTTAAAGTGTAATACTTTGTGTGGCCTCCGGAGGCAGAAGCTATACACCCAATTGTCAATTGTCTGGGTCTCCCAATAGGAGCTAGAAGAAAAGGAATTTACGGTAAGTAAACAAAATTCCCTTCTTCTCAATGTCCCTGATGTGCTCACGGACTCACACCTTTAACCCCCTAACCCCTGGACGATTTTTCCGTTTTTGTTTTTTGCTCCCCTTTTTCCGAGAGTCGTAACTTTTTTATTTTTCCCGTCAATCTTGCCATAAGAGGGCTTGTTTTTTGCGGGACGTATTGGTCTTTTAAGTGAAACCATGAGTTTTAACATATATGGTACTGGAAAACAGCAAAAAATTTCCACGTGCGGAAAAATTACAAAAAAGTGTGATTGGACAATGGTTTATGGGGTACTTTATTCACCATGTTCACTTTATGGTAAAACTGATGGGTGGGTGTGATACTTCAGGTTGGTATGAGTTCGTTGATACTAAACATGTTTAGGTTTACTTTTATCTAAGGGGTTAAAAAAAGGTTTGTCCAAAAAATTGGAGCACTTTCAGCGCCATTTTCTGCAACTTGTAGTGTTCTCATTTTTCAGGATATGGGGCTCACTGATGGCTTATTTGTTTGCATTTTTAGCTGAACCATTTTTGCGCAGATGCTACGTTTTGACTCCCTGGTATTGCATCTTGCTCAAAATTTGCGAAGACCAAAAAACTTAACTTTGCCGGTTGGAATTTTGTTTTTACGGCTACGCCGTCTACCGATCATATTACTTCATTTTAGATTTTGATAGACTGGGCATTTCTGAACTCTGTGATACCAAATGAGTGTATTTTTATTATTTTTTTAACCCTCTTATTTTTAGTGGGGCGAATGGGGAGTGATTTAAATTTTTAGTTGGTTTTTTTAATTCTTTAAAACTTTTTTTAAACTTTTTTTATTTTAATAGTCCCCCTAGGGGTAAGGATTAGCTGTCTGATCGCTTGTTCATTTCTGCTGATCAGAGCGGCAGAGCTCTGATCAGCTGAAATGCTGCTGTCCTGTTACAACCAGCCGGCTGTAACAGGATGTGAGTCATGATAGCGACATGAGTCATGACATAACCCTGTGCTACCATGGCAACCATCGGCTTCCCGTGATCGCGTCACGGGGACTCCGATAGCGTCGAGGAAAGGAAATTTCCCTGCCATGGCCATTTACATTGCGCTGTCAGTAATTGACAGTGCGGTCTAAGGCATTAAAAGGCATGGGTGAATCGTGGATCCACCCTTTCTTGTAAGCTACACATGTCTGCTGTTCAGATCAGCATATATGTGCGGAAATCGGTGCCGGTTTACTGCAGCAGCCGACGATGATTACACCGCCATTATCTACGATGTACCCAGTACGTCCAATGTCTGTAAGAGGTTAAGTCCCTTGTGGTCATTCCTATGTAGATTTTCTGGCATGGATACTGGGCGTAATAAATCACGCCCTTAGAAGCACAAATATGTTGGTGATTTATTGTGTAAGTTTGTGTTCCTTCCGATTTTTTAATGGGAATCTGTCACCAGATTTGGGGACTACAAGCTGTGTCCAATACCACTGAGTTCTTATATACAGCATTCCAAAATACTGTATATAAGAGCCTAGGCCGCTCTGTAAAACGGAAAAAGTACTTTTATAATACTCACCTAGGGTGGGTCCAGTCCAATGGGTATCGCAGCTCTCCAGTGCGGTGCCTCCTCTTTCAGGTCTGACGCATCCTCTCTGCTGCGATCTTCGGCCTCCTTCTTCCCAGTCCGGTGTGGATGATGTGTCTACGTCATCCACACAAGCCGACATTGCGGTCCTGCGCAGGCGCATTCATCTGCCCTGCTGATCAAAGTACTGTAATGTGCAGGCGCGAGGAAAGGTTAACCCCTTCACGACCGGCCGACTTTACACTTTCCGGTATTTGTGGGGGGTTTGCCATTCTTCTGACAGACGTAACTTTTTTATTTTTCAGTCAATATGGTCATGTGAGGGCTCATTTTTTGCAGAATGAGCTGTAATTTTAAATGAAACCGTGAGTTTTACCATGCAGTGTACTGTAAAATGGCAAAAAAGTTCCAAATGTGGAGAAATTGCAAAAAAAAGTGTGATTGCTCTATTGTTTTTGAGACATTTTATTCACTGTGTTCACTATATGGTAAACGTGATGTGCTGTTGAGATGCCTGAGGTTACTGCAAGTTTGTAGACACCAAACATGAATAGGTTTACTTTAATCTAAGGGGTTAAAAAAATAATCAGAAGTTTGTCCGAAAAAAGTGACGGATGTTTTGCGCCATTTTCTGAGACCCATAGCGTTCTCATTTTTTTAAATCTATGGCTCAGTGATGGCTGTTTTTAGTATCTCGAGCTGACGTTTTTAACAGTATCATTTTCTTTATCGTTCCTTTGGGAGACCCAGACCTTGGGTGTTTAGCTTCTGCCTCCGGAGGACACACAAAGTACTACACTTAAAAGTGTAGCTCCTCCCTCTGAGCTTATACACCCCCTGGTGAGCAGACCCAGCCAGTTTATCGCTTTGTGTTCAGGAGGCATACATCCACACATGCATTCTCATATGATTTTTTCCTTTTTGGAATGAGATTGAAGAAGTGCGGGTCAACGTCTGGACCCCCGGCATGTCCCTTCTCACCCCACTGTGTCGGCGTTGTTATAAGGTTGATTTCCAAGGCTGGAGCCTTATATGCCGTGCTCCTTCACCATCCATCCTGGGTCTGGCTTGAAGTGGGAGCCAGCACGGTCTCCATGCCTGGCAGGAAACCGGTCTCCATCCGCAGCCCTTCAGGACCCTGCTGGACCGGAGCACTCATCCCCAGGGACCTGGCCCTGCGTCTCAGCAGCTAAGTACCTGAGACGTTTATATATTGGGGGTCCCTGTGCTTTATTGTTTGGGGAGAGTGTGCTTACTGTATTTATTGGCATTTCCGGCGGGTTCTCTAGCTGTCGCCCGAGAACCGCGCCGATGGTGCCTGCGCGTCGGCCTCGCCGCTCAAATTTAGGCCCCGGCTTTGCCGGAGGCCTAGTTTCTGTTCACTACCCTCGCATGTCACTCATGCAGAGGAACAAGCTCGGCTCCTCCCGGCGGCCGTTCTGCACAGGGGAGGGACACTCCCCACTGCTGTGCGTGTCTCCTCCCCTGTAGGTCTCTATGGCCCTCCAGATCCCGCTCTCCAAGCCAAGTCCCGCCCCCTCTCTTCGCTCCGGCGGCCATTTTCTCAGACAGAGTTCACTCGGCGCTGGTCTGCACTCTGCATCCCTGCTGAGGTGCTGTGCTTGGGGGTCCGGGCTTCGGGATCTGGAGGGCACACAGCACCGCTCCAGCGGTCTGGTAAGCCACAACCGGTCTCTGGTTCTGGACCTCTGTATATACTCTCTGGGGTTCATTCTCTTGCAGAGCCCCCACTCCAGCAGCATGTCTCACACGAGGAGCAAGGCTCCAAAGCTTTATACTGTATGCGCTGCATGTAAGCTACTGCTGCCTGAACCGAGCACCTATCCGCATTGTGATGTCTGCTCTAACTTGGCGGTGCCACAGCCTGGAGTCTCACCCCCAGTGGTCTCTCAGGCTGCTCCTGCACCTGTGGCTGAACCCCCGGCTTGGGTAGAATCCTTTTCTAGGTCTATCTCCCAGTCTTTTGCTGAGTCCATGGGACTTCTGTCCAGGACTTTGATTAATATGCATCAGCCCCCTTCACAGGGTGCCTCTACTGCTAAGGGTCCCTTAGGACCGGAGCTCACAGAGGATTCATCATCAGGGCCCAGACCCCGTCCTCCTAAGAGGAGACGCAGGGTTTCCTCTCCCTCCTCCTCCCGCGGCTCTTATTCAAGAGCTGACTCGCAGGATGAGGAGGATGCCTTTACAGGGGGCTCGGAGGCTAACTCCATGTACCCCATTGATCTGTCCGAGGGTGACTCAGATCTTAGTGACTTGATTGCTTCCATTAATTCTGTACTGGATCTCAATCCGGCAGTATCAGAGGAGCAACCCTCTCTGGCAGAAAAACACCAGTTTACCTCGCCTAAGAGAGCAAAGAGTGTGTTCTTTAACCACTCCAGTTTTCAGGCTGCTGTGACCAAGCCCAGGGCCTGTCCTGACAAACGCTTCCCAAAGCGTGGTTCTGATGACCGTTTTCCCTTTCCACCTGAGGTGGTCAAGGAGTGGACTCATTCCCCAACGGTAGACCCTCCGGTGTCTAGGCTCTCAGCCCGGACTGTTGTGTCGGTGGCTGATGGCACCTCCCTTAAGGATTCCACTGACCGTCAGATTGACCTTCTGGCCAAATCCGTGTATGAAGCGGCGGGGGCCGCGTTTTCCCCGACTTTCTTTTTCGCTCCTAATTGGGAGACCCAGACAATTGGGTGTATAGCTACTGCCTCCGGAGGCCGCACAAAGTACTACACTTAAAAGTGTAAGGCCCCTCCCCTTCTGGCTATACACCCCCCCGTGGGAGCACGGGTCCCTCAGTTTTTTGCTTTGTGCGAAGGAGGTCAGACACGCACGCATAGCTCCACTGTTTAGTCAGCAGCAGCTGCTGACTATGTCGGATGGAAGAAAAGAGGACCCATACTAGGGTCCCCAGCATGCTCCCTTCTCACCCCACTTTCTGTCGGTGGTGCTTGTTAAGGTTGAGGTACCCATTGCGGGTACGGAGGCTGGAGCCCACATGCTGATTCCTTCCCCATCCCCATTAGGGCTCTGGGCGAAGTGGGATTTTACCGGTCTCCAGGCACTGAGACCGTGCTCCATCCGCAGCCCCTGGAGAAGCCGCTGGATATGGAGCTGAGTATCGTCAGGGACATGGCCCTGCTCCGTCAAGGTACTCTGTGTCCCCGTGCATACGCGCGCACACCGCAGCATTGCTGGGTGTGTTAGTGCGCCGGGGACAACAGCGCTGCTGCGCTTGTGCCATTTCCTCACTTCAGCTTAGCTGAGTGGGTAGACTCAGGGAGAACGGTCGCGCCGGCCGCTGGGACTGCGACGCGGCTGGGACTTGTGGTGCGCCGGGGACTTCCGCGCTGGCCATGCATATATCACGGCCGCGCTTATTACTACAGTCCCCGGCTTTTGCGGCCTAGTTCGTTCGTTCCCGCCTCCGCACCTGCCAGTCAGGAGGAGGGCGGGACGCTGTACAGAGCATCAGTGCTGAGGGCTGGAGTCGTTTTTACATACTCCAGCCCTCACACCAGGCACAGTAGGACGCAGTTTCCCGCTCTTTGTTTGTGGCACGCCCACGGTCCGCCCCTCTTCACAGGACGCCGGCAGCCATTCCTGCCTGCAAGCTGAGCTGCAGAGGGGAGACGGGGAGACCCAGACACGGGATTCTACGGCCTCATACCCGCTGTTCAGCGGGCGGTAAGCAGCCTCAAGGGCTCACCCCCACTTGTGCCGTTTGTATACTGAGTATTTTGCATTTGCAAATACTTTGTACTGTACAGTCGCTGGTGATTCTCGGCTATACCCCCTCCTAGATTACAAGGAGGCAACAGCATGTCGTCCGCAAAACGCAAGGGTGCCAAGGCACAGACATTATATGCTGCCTGTACCGCATGTGGGGCTGCTCTACCGGCAGGTTCCACTGACCCCCATTGTGTGCAGTGCTCGGCTCCTGTGCAACTTGCACAGCCGGGGCCTCTGCTGGACGTGACCCAGGGTGTACCACCTGTGAATGCTGTCCAGGTGACAGGAACGGAGTTTGCAGCTTTTGCTGACAGATTGTCTATGACCATGTCAAAGATTCTTGAAACATTGCAGTCTAGACCAGTAACTCAGACCATGGACACTGTGGCATCATTGCCCCCTGGTCCCCCTCAGCTGGAACACTTCCAAGCTCCGGGGGTGTCACATGCACCCCAGGGTGACGATTCTGACTCGGACGACAGTCCCAGACAACCTAAGCGGGCTCGTTATGAAGGGCCCTCAACTTCGTCTCACTGGTCAGGATCCCAGCGGGACGAATCTATGGGTGATGAGGCGGATGTAACTGATCAAGATTCTGATCCTGGGTCCGCTCTCAATCTGGATACACCGGATGGTGACGCCATAGTGAATGATCTTATAGCGTCCATCAATAGGATGTTAGATATTTCTCCGCCAGCTCCTACTGAGGAGGAGGCAGCTTCACAGCAGGAGAAATTCCATTTCAGATATCCCAAGCGTAAATTAAGCACTTTTCTGGACCACTCTGACTTTAGAGATGCAATACAGAAACACCACGCTTTTCCTGAGAAGCGGTTTTCTAAACGGCTTAAAGATACACGCTATCCTTTTCCCCCTGACGTGGTCAAGGGTTGGACCCAGTGTCCCAAGGTGGACCCTCCAATCTCCAGGCTTGCAGCTAGATCCTTAGTTGCAGTAGAAGATGGAGCGGCACTTAAAGATGCCACTGACAGGCAGATGGAGCTCTGGCTGAAATCCATCTATGAAGCTATTGGAGCGTCGTTGGCGCCAGCTTTTGCAGCCGTATGGGCACTCCAAGCTATTTCAGCTGGGCTTATACAAGTCGACTCGGTCACACGTACATCTGCCCCGCAGGTGGCACCATTGACCTCTCAAATGTCTGCATTCGCGTCTTACGCGATTAATGCTGTCCTGGACTCTACGAGCCGTACGGCGGTGGCGTCAGCCAACTCCGTGGTTTTGCGCAGAGCCCTGTGGTTGAGAGAATGGAAAGCAGATTCTGCTTCCAAGAAGTGCTTAACCAGTTTGCCTTTTTCTCGTGACCGATTGTTTGGGGAGCGTTTGGATGAAATCATTAAACACTCCAAGGGTAAGGACTCATCCTTACCTCAACACAGACAAAACAAGCCCCAACAAAGGAGGGGTCAGTCTGGTTTTCGGTCCTTTCGAGGCTCAGGCAGGTCCCAATTCTCCTCGCCCAAAAGGAATCAAAAGGATCAGAGAGGCTCAGATTCTTGGCGGACTCAGTCACGCCCAAAAAAGACAGCAGGAAGAACCGTTACCAAGACGGCTTCCTCATGACTTTCAGCCTCCTCTCTCCGCATCCTCGGTCGGTGGCAGGCTCTCCCGCTTTGGCGGCGTTTGGCTGTCACAGGTCAAAGACCGTTGGGTGAGGGACATTCTGTCTCACGGGTACAGGATAGAGTTCAGTTCTCGTCCTCCAACGCGTTTCTTCAGAACTTCCCCACCGCCCGACCGAGCCGATGCTCTGCTGCAGGCGGTGGCCGCTCTAAAGGCGGAAGGAGTGGTGACTTCCGTTCCTCTTCAGGAACAAGGTCACGGTTTTTACTCCAATCTGTTTGTGGTGCCAATGAAGGACGGGTCCTTTCGGCCCGTCCTGGATCTAAAGTTGCTCAACAAACACGTAAAAACCAGGAGGTTCCGGATGGAATCTCTACGCTCCGTCATAGCCTCAATGTCTCAAGGAGATTTCTTAGCATCAATAGACATCAAAGATGCTTATCTTTACGTGCCGATTGCGCCAGAGCATCAGCGTTTTTAGAAGTCCGGCGGATTCTGACGTGGGTGGAAAACACAGCATCCACCATATCCGCAGTTCACATCCCAGGCGTGGAAAACTGGGAAGCAGACTTTCTCAGTCGCCAGGGCATGGACGCAGGGGAATGGTCCCTTCACCCGGACGTGTTTTAGGAGATCTGTCGCCGCTGGGGGATGCCGGACGTCTACCTGATGGCGTCACGGCACAACAACAAGGTCCCGGTTTTCATGGCACGGTCTCACGATCACCGAGCTCTGGCGGCAGACGCCTTAGTTCAGGATTGGTCGCAGTTCCGACTACCTTATGTGTTCCCACCTCTGGCATTGTTGCCCAGAGTGCTCCGCAAAATCAGGTCCGACTGCCGTTGCGCCATTCTCGTCGCTCCAGACTGGCCAAGGAGGTCGTGGTACCCGGATCTGTGGCATCTCACGGTAGGACAACCGTGGGCGCTACCAGGCCGTCCAGACTTGCTGTCTCAAGGGCCGTTTTTCCATCTGAATTCTGCGGCCCTGAACCTGACTGTGTGGCCATTGAGTCCTGGATCCTAGGGACCTCAGGTTTATCTCATGATGTTGTTGCCACCATGAGACAGGCTAGGAAACCATCCTCCGCCAAGATCTACCACAGAACGTGGAAGATATTCTTATCTTGGTGCTCTGCTCAGGGAGTTTCTCCCTGGCCATTTGCATTGCCTATTTTTCTTTCCTTCCTGCAGTCTGGGTTGGAAAAAGGTTTGTCGCTTAGCTCCCTTAAAGGACAAGTCTCTGCGCTATCCGTATTCTTTCAGAAGCGCCTGGCGCGACTTCCTAAGGTACGCACGTTCCTGCAAGGGGTTTGTCATATCGTTCCCCCTTACAAGCGGCCATTGGAACCCTGGGATCTGAACAAGGTTCTAATTGCTCTCCAGAAGCCACCTTTCGAGCCTATGAAGGATATTTCCTTTTCTCGGCTTTCACAGAAAGTGGCTTTTCTGGTGGCGGTCACGTCTCTTCGGAGAGTGTCAGAGCTGGCGGCGTTATCTTGCAAATCTCCCTTCCTGGTGTTTCACCAAGACAAGGTAGTACTGCGTCCAATTCCAGAGTTTCTTCCCAAGGTGGTATCTTCCTTTCATCTCAATCAGGATATCACTTTACCATCTTTGTGTCCGCATCCAGTTCACCAATTTGAAAAGGGTTTGCATCTGTTGGACCTGGTGAGAGCACTCAGGATCTACATTTCCCGCACGGCGCCTCTGCGCCGTTCGGATGCACTCTTTATCCTGGTCGCTGGTCAGCATAAAGGGTCGCAAGCTTCCAAATCCACCCTTGCGCGGTGGATCAAGGAACCAATTCTTCACGCCTACCGTTCTGCTGGGCTTCCGACTCCTTCTGGACTGAAGGCCCATTCTACCAGAGCCGTGGGTGCGTCCTGGGCATTACGGCATCAGGCTACGGCTCAGCAGGTGTGCCAGGCGGCTACCTGGTCGAGTCTGCACACTTTCACCAAGCATTATCAGGTGCATACCTACGCTTCGGCGGATGCCAGCCTAGGTAGACAAGTCCTGCAGGCGGCGGTGGCCCACCTGTAAGAAAGGGCTGCCTGACAGCCCGATCGCGAGGTATTCTTTTACCCACCCAGGGACTGCTTTTGGACATCCCAATTGTCTGGGTCTCCCAATTAGGAGCGAAAAAGAAGGGAATTTTGTTTACTTACCGTAAATTCCTTTTCTTCTAGCTCCAATTGGGAGACCCAGCACCCGCCCTGTTTTTTCTGAGGGTATTTGTTTTTCGGGTGCACATGTTGTTCATGTTGATAAGTTACGTTCTCCGATATTGTTTATCGGATTGAATTGTTTTTGAAACAGTTATTGGCTTTCCTCCTTCTTGCTTTTGCACTAAAACTGAGGGACCCGTGCTCCCACGGGGGGGTGTATAGCCAGAAGGGGAGGGGCCTTACACTTTTAAGTGTAGTACTTTGTGCGGCCTCCGGAGGCAGTAGCTATACACCCAATTGTCTGGGTCTCCCAATTGGAGCTAGAAGAAAAGGAATTTACGGTAAGTAAACAAAATTCCCTTCTTTGCAGCAGTGTGGGCTCTCAAAGCCATCTCTGCTTCTCTAGAGGAGATGCATTCCCTCACCAGGGAATCTATGCCCGAAATGGTTGCCTTAACTTCTCAAGCTTCAGCTTTTTCATCTTATGCCATGTCTGCCATGCTGGAGGCTTCTCACCGCACTGCGGTGGCTTCGGCTAATTCCCTCGTTATCCGCAGGATCTTGTGGCTTCGAGAGTGGAAGGCAGATGCTTCTTCTAAGAAGTACCTTGCTGGGTCCCTTTTGCTGGGTCCCGGCTGTTCGGAGAACAGCTGGATGAAATTATTAAGGAAGCTACTGGCGGGAAGAGTACTTCCATGCCACAAACCAAAACCAAGAAACCTGCCCAGGGTAGGAGTCAGTCGAGGTTTCGCTCCTTTCGTTCCTCCAACTGGTCGTCCTCTAAGCTCTCGGCCTCGTCCGCTAACTCAGCCAAGGACCAGAAATCCAACTGGCGCCCAAAAGCGCGTCCATAGAAGACCGCAGGAGGTGCTGCCACAAAGGCAGCCTCCTCGTGACTCTCTGCCCGCTCCGGCGACGTCCTTAGTCGGTGGCAGGCTCTCCCACTTTGGCGACGCTTGGTTTCAACACGTCTCCGATCAGTGGGTGAGAGATATCATCTCCCACGGCTACAGGATAGAATTCTCTTCCAGCCCGCCAAACAGATTTTTTCTCTCAACGCCCCCTTGCTCCAAGGCCGCCGCCTTCTCACAGGCCGTGGCAGCCTTGCAGGCCAACGGAGTAATTGTACCAGTTCCCGCCCGGGAACGGTTCAGAGGTTTCTACTCAAATCTCTTCCTAGTTCCCAAAAAGGACGGTACCTTCCAGCCCATCCTGGATCTCAAGCTTCTCAACAAGCATGTTCAGGTGCGGCACTTTCGCATGGAGTCTCTGCGATCAGTCATTGCCTCAATGACCCAAGGGGATTTCCTGGCATCCATCGACATCAGAGATGCCTATCTGCATGTTCCAATTGCAGTTTCACACCAGCATTGGCTACGTTTTGCAATAGGAGAAGATCATTTCCAATTCGTGGCTCTTCCCTTCGGGTTGGCCACGGCCCCTCGGGTATTCACCAAGGTCATGGCAGCAGTGATTGCGGTTCTGCACCTCCAGGGGTTGGCAGTGATTCCTTACCTGGACGACCTTCTAGTCAAGGCTTCATCCAGCGCAGACTGTCAGCGGAGTGTCTCCCTCACTCTCGCCACTCTAGCCCAATTCGGGTGGCTTGTCAATCTTCCCAAATCTACTCTGACTCCAACCCAGAGTCTCACGTACCTAGGGATGCAGTTCGAGACTTTGCCGGCACTTGTGAAGTTGCCCTTAGTCAAACAGCAGTCACTCCAGCTCTCTGCTGAGGCCCCGCCGTTATACCCTCAGGCGTCTGATGCAGGTGCTGGGTCAAATGGTGGCGTCCATGGAGGCTGTTCCCTTTGCCCAGTTCCATCTGCGCCCCCTGCAGCTGGACATTCTCCGCTGTTGGGACAAGCGGCCTTCCTCCTTACACAGGTTAGTGGCTCTGTCGTCACGGACCAGGAGCTCTCTTCAGTGGTGGCTTCGGCCCCTCTCCCTGTCCCAAGGGCGCTCCTTCCTGGCCCCGTCCTGGGTGATTCTCACCACGGATGCCAGTCTATCCGGCTAGGGAGCGGTATGTCTCCACCACAGAGCGCAGGGCACTTGGACTCCGTCCGAGTCAGCCCTTTCAATCAATGTGCTGGAAACCAGAGCCGTGCTTCTAGCTCTCCTAGCTTTTCACCACCTGCTGGCGGGCAGGCACATTCGAGTCCAGTCAGACAACGCGACAGCGGTTGCCTACATCAATCACCAAGGCGGGACACGCAGCCGCCTGGCAATGATGGAGGTACAACGCATCCTTCAATGGGCAGAGGACTCCAAGTCCACCATATCCGCAGTCCACATCCCAGGCGTGGAAAACTGGGAGGCAGATTATCTCAGCCGTCAAACCGTGGACGGTGGCGAGTGGTCCCTGCACCCGGCAGTGTTTCAGTCAATCTGCCGCAAATGGGGCACTCCGGACGTGGACCTAATGGCATCCCGTCACAACAACAAAGTTCCTGTTTACGTGGCTCGCTCCCACGATCCTCAGGCCTTCGCCGCGGACGCTCTGGTTCAAGACTGGTCCCAGTTTCGTCTGTCCTACGTGTTTCCCCCTCTAGCTCTCTTGCCCAGAGTCCTGCGCAAGATCAGAATGGAGGGCCGTCGAGTCATCCTCATTGCACCGGACTGGCCCAGGCGAGCTTGGTATCCAGACCTGCTCCATCTGTCCGCTGAGATGCCGTGGCATCTCCCGGACCGTCCAGACCTACTCTCGCAAGGTCCGTTTTTCCGCCCGAATTCTGCGGCTCTCAAATTGACGGCGTGGCTCTTGAGTCCTGGATATTGACGGCTTCTGGTATCCCTCCTGAAGTCATCTCCACTATGACTCGGGCCCGTAAGTCTTCCTCCGCTAAGATCTATCACAGGACTTGGAAAATTTTCCTGTCCTGGTGTCGCTCTACCGACCATCCTCCTTGGCCATTCTCCTTGCCGACCCTTCTGTCTTTTCTACAGTCCGGTCTGCAGCTAAGACTGTCCCTCAACTCTCTCAAGGGACAAGTCTCAGTTCTGTCAGTTCTGTTCCAGCGGTGTCTCGCTCGGCTGGCTCAGGTCCGCACCTTCATGCAAGGCGCGTCTCACATCATTCCGCCTTATCGGCGGCCCTTGGATCCCTGGGACCTTAACTTATTTCTCACGGTTTTGCAGAAACCCCCTTTTGAGCCTCTTGGGGAGGTTTCTTTGTATCGTCTTTCTCAGAAGGTGGCCTTTCTGGTGGCCATAACTTCCCTCAGGAGAGTCTCTGATTTGGCTGCACTCTCTTCGGAGTCACCTTTTTTAGTTTTTCATCAAGACAAGGTGGTTCTCCGTCCGACTCCGAACTTTCTTCCTAAGGTGGTCTCTCCTTTCTACCTTAACCAGGACATTACCCTACCTTCCTTCTGTCCGGCTCCTGTTCATCGCTTTGAAAAAGCGCTGCATACTCTGGATCTGGTGCGTGCTCTCCGGATCTATGTGTCTCGCACCGCTGCGCTTAGGCGGTGCACCTCTCTTTTTGTGCTAACCACAGGTCGGCGCAAGGGCCTCCCTGCTTCTAAGCCGACCTTAGCCCGTTGGATTAGATCGACCATTTCGGACGCCTACCAGAGTACTCAGGTGCCTCCCCCGCCGGGGATCAAGGCACATTCGACCAGAGCTGTCGGTGCCTCTTGGGCTTTCAGGCACCAGGCTACGGCTCAACAAGTCTGTCAGGCTGCCACTTGGACTAGCCTGCATACCTTCTCGAAGCACTACCAAGTGCATGCTCATGCTTCGGCAGATGAGAGCTTGGGCAGACGCATCCTTCAGGCGGCTGTCACCCATTTGTGAAGTTAGGTTCTGCCTACTTCTTAGTTTTTCTGTTTATTCCCACCCAGGGACTGCTTTGGAACGTCCCAAGGTCTGGGTCTCCCAAAGAAACGATAAAGAAAAAGAGAATTTTGTTTACTTACCGTAAATTCTTTTTCTTATAGTTCCGTATTGGGAGACCCAGCACCCTCCCTGTTGCCTGTTGGCAATTTCTTGTTCCGCGTGTTATCACCGGCTGTTGTCGTGGACAGAGTCTCCGGTTGTTCCGGTTGATTTTATATTTTGATAGATCGGGCTGAAGACAGCGATACCAAATGTGTGAATATATTTTTTTTAACCCTTTATTTTTCAGTGGGGCAAAAGAGGGATGATTTGAACTTTTAGGTGTTTTTACTTTTTTTTTTACTTTTTCAAAAAATGTTCTTAAATTTTTTTTTAAATTTGACTAGTACCCCTAGGGGGCTATTAGGATCAGCTGTCTGATCACTCATTTATTTATCCCAATCAGAGCAGCACAATTTAGACTGGGAGAAATTATCATCTCTTTTAACAGCCAGTATTTGGCTTTTTCTTACAGGACCTGAGTCATGTGAGCTACAGGAGTCATCACATGACCCTGTGATATCATGATAGCCAAGTTAAGGGGTTAAAGATCTCTTACGCATATGCACTACAATACATGGATCTGCTTTGAGCAGGGCAGATCAAAGTGCGCCTGCGCAGGACCTCAATGCCAGCTAGTGAGCATGATGTACGACGCGTCATGCACATGGGCCTCAGAAGAAGGAGGATGGCGATCGCCGCAGAGAGGAAATGCCGGACTAGAGAGAGGAGGCAATGGGTTTGAGATAATGATCAATAACTTTGCTAGCTATTTCATCATCAGCTGACGGTCTCCTTTTTTTCTCAGCCCCAGATCCCCTTGAGTGGAGCCCCAAAAATTGGTCTGTGCGATTTCTTCCTGTAAGCTCCCAAAGTAAGTCTGCCATCTTGTCTTTCTTCTTCCTGCACCAGCTGTAAGGCTACTTTCACATTTGACAGGATGCAAACCGCATATGACCGGATCCTGTGGATTGAATGTGCAACGCATGCAACCGCAATTGTTATTTTATTGTATGCTTCTACTTCTACTTGTGATGGATGAAGGGGAACACAGAATTTATCGGCTGGCATTGGAGTCAGCTGATCGGGAATAAGCTGAACTCCTGATCTCACAGCCCACACACGCTGTGATGGATGCAGGTTAACAGCAATCACTGCCTGCTGCCGATCACGTGTGACCATATCCGGGCTGTGTGGTCATGAGTTCAGCTGAGTTCAGATCAGCTGACTCCAGTGTTGGCCGATTGCTTGTTTTGTGTCCCCCTGCATCCATCGGAGAGTGTTCGGGCTGGAGTTCAACAGAGTTCAGATCAGCTGACTCCAGTGTCGGCCGAATTCAGCTGACCTCACAGGCAGCACACGCTGCGATGGATGCAGGGGGACCCAGAACAAGTAATCGGCCAACATTGGAGTCAGCTGATCAGATTACTTGATCTGCTGGCTGTATGGTTAGAAGTAGGGATGAATGAGCACTAAAATGCTCGGGTTCTCGGAAACCCATGAGTATTTTTTTTTTTTAAATTCATTAAAAAATAAACAAAAACCCCAAACACATAACCCTAACTCTAGGGTTAGGGGGTAAAAAAAATAAAATGTGTGGACTCCCGCTGCATTTTCTATTGCTAAGGTAACCCAAGCAGCTACTGGCTGCTAACCCCCACTGCTTATATGACCTAAATATAAATATATATATAAAGCCTGAGATTGCTAATGTCAGGCCAAGTTTGACCCGGCCATTAAGAATCTCCAATAAAGGGTTAAAAAAAAGACATCACACAGAAAAAATACTTTATTAGAAAAAAATACACAGACACTTTATTAGAAATAAATACACAGACACACTTAGGGACTCCATCTTTATTACTCCCTCTCACCCCTTCACGATCCTGGTCTTCTGTCTGAGAGAGAGGGAGATTTCTGTATTGACCATGCCAAGCTGCTTTCTGGGCATGCTCAGTACAAAAAACAGGATTCTGTCTATCAGGATCCGGTGACTTCCGGTACAGCAGGATCGGGGTCATTGAAATACATTGCAGGTACCACTGCATGTACTAATACAGATGGCCACCTGGTGGCGCTATAACAACACAAAAATCTAATATCACCCATGTAACGCAGCCTAAGCCTCAAAGGCTACCATTACTATTACCGATAGAGCTAACAGCCATGAATCATCGTGATCCGGACTCACCTATAAAGTGCACTTATAACTGGATGTTTTGAGTAGCCCTGACACGCGTTTCTCACCTGGCTTCCTCGCTTGAGGAAAGTGTAATGTGCATGTTTTATTATGTGGTGTCTTGGGCGAGATCGTCGCTGTTTGGGCGCGTGCAGGGGGTGGGACGCCGCACATAGAGTCCGCCTCATCCAGTCATTCCAGGGGAAGCGTGGATCAGAAGAATACTTCCAATAACATCAGTTAACCCATGCATCCTTCTAAGGAAGCTCTCTTGGCGGGGACTCATGCGGAGGCAGCCCCGCACATGCGCACCCAACGAGACCATATCTACTACTGGCAAGTGAAAGGGCACGACCAGGGTGGTAAGAAAATCATCCAAACATAAGGAGAATCCGCCTTAGCCTAGAGAATATGACCATGTATAGTCCTTAAAAGATTTTCTAATGTCCCTATATCATGCAGAGACAAAATTCATATAGTAATATGTGTGTATATATATATATTTACCCCTAGATTCTAAATGGACCTTGCGATACCACAAATTTTCAATCCTGTGGGACCACAGTCATGGCGCAGCTTGAAATGTCTCTGGATCATCCTCAGGGAATCAAGATCCACAACATCACACACCGCAATTATGTCCCTAACATGTTCCCTCGTGCGGACGCGTTGTTCCCTTGATGTTAACCCAATATAAATTAGGCTACAGCCACATACTGCATAATAGATAACGTGACTTTTACTGCATGATTTGTAACTTTTTTTTTTATACTCTTTAGGTCCATCCCAAGCTGACAACATCTCTGGGCAGATAAAAGGAAAACAACCAAATTTGGGACTCCCTTTCTTAAAGCAAGATACCACCCTAGGTACGTAATGGTTCTTAACCAGCATATCCTTTAGGCTTTTCCCCCTTCTAACAGGTAAGAGTGGGCGATGAGTAAAACGTCGTTCAAACTCTGGTCGGTCTTCAGTAACGACCAGTGTTTGTTCAAGATCTGCCTGATCGCCCCCCTCTGACTGTTAACTTGGAGATGAAATGTATCTGTGAGGAAAAAGATTCTTCCCTCTTACTTGTTGATAATAATACCCGTGGAGAACCCTTTTCTGTCTGGTACCCCATTTTTATATTCTAGTCCAGAAAAACAATTGCCTCCCGATCTGCCTTATAGGTTAGTTTGATGTTATATGGGTTATTGTTCAACCAAGTCATGAAGCTCTGCAGTTCAGGACCGGTACCCCTCCAGATAATAAAGATGTCATCTATCTTACCACCTAGTGTAAAATTAATAGATTAGGGATAAGCCAAATGGACGACAATGTTTTAATTTTGTTACATACATTTTTCCTTCTGAGTCCTATGTTATCATACCAAAAAAATATTCAATGCACATGGTTCAAAAGATAGATTTTCAGCGTAGTTTCTCCTTGATGAAAAATTAACCTTGAAATGGTAGCCTCATTTTAACCAAAACCTGGTATTAATAATTGGACAAATTGAAGAAGGACATGGCATTTGATTTACGAGTAATGCAACAACCTTTTCCCAGTTGATCAGTTTTAGACATCCTTAAAATTATCATTAGTGATGACTAGATATGGGCGAATGCTAAAATATTCGGGTTCGGATTGTTCAAATCCAATAATTTCTACATTTGTGTATTCATACCGAATAACGAACCCAATCCAAGTCAATGGGAAACTCGAATAATTTTCCAGAGGACGTTGGAAATAGGCCTGCGAGGGCTGTAAAAATATTGCAATGGATGGAAAATTGTTGAAACTGAATGGCAACAGCATGCGGAAGATGCCTGAATGTATTTCTGACTCACATTTTATTTCTGGGAGTAATTTTGCCAAAGTATTACGCCACTTTTATGGATAGTAGTGGTCACTCAGTTCAATGAGGTCACCTGAGGTCAGGTTACCTGCGATCATAGGTGGATGACAATGAGCAGCTCCAGCTATGACCGCAAATAACCCAAGTTACGTGACCACACATCGCTGCGACTCATTCTCTGCCTTAAGATCACAGCGGGTGGTCATATTCTATGCCCACGCGCTGTCACTTCAGATGTAGCAGAGCTGGAATCGTTATGGGACCTCGTGTGGATTACATCAGACCTGGGTGTTTTTGGGGTTAATAAAGGAGTGAAAGAGGGTGTTGTTTTTATCTTATTTTGTGTTTGTGTTTATTTATTTTCACTTACAGATTAGTAATGGGGGTAGGGTTTTCATAGACCGTGCCATTGCTAATCTAGGGCTTAGTGGCAGATGTGAGCTGTTATTAACCCCTTATTAGCCTGATTGCCACCGCACCAGGGGAATCGGGAAGAATCGGGTAGAGTGCCAGGATTGTCACATCTAATGGATGTGACAATCCTGAGTGGCTGTGGGCTGCTATTGTTATAACGCGCCTGCTTTATTCTTATTTTCTTTATTTTTCCTTTTTTTATTTTTTATTTCCAAAGGTTCCGGAGTTCCCTGAGAACTCCAGGCCCGGGTCCAGTACTCGGGTATTTTTAAAACCTCTCGGATTCTAAATTTTACAGTCCGGGTCTGTCCATCACTAATCAATAGACAAACAAAAAAAGTGCATAGTGTTCATGTTGTTGTGTAAACAGAAATATTATATGCAAAATTAAAAATGACATGCCATAAGGCAAACAAAATCAAAATGCAAAAAACTAAATTATTGAGTAAATGTTATAAATATTAGTTGTATCCTAACTATAATTAAATTGTTGTACAATGTTTTTCTCCACTTTTCTTAGATAATAATCGTTTTTCTTATTTTCTCATAGGCACTTCATTCAGGGAAAAGACCCAATCAAAGTCAACATCTAAGTCACTGAGCGGGTCGCGTGAAGTCGCTCAAAATTTGCAGACCACCTCAGGTATGGTTTTAGCATATACAGATCTCTAAATTATGGATAAAAAGAAAAAGAAACAATTAAAAAATAATTTAACACAAACAGTCCCATTCTCACACCACATAAAAATACCCAATTAAAGAAAGCAGTCAAAGCTCTCATTGAGCCCAATAGTAGTCCTTGTGTCCAATCTATAAATCCAATGACTCAAGTTGCGCAAGGGCCTTAAATAGGTTACCACCTCTAACCTCTGATCTATGGCCTTTATAATTAAAGGGGTTATCCGGCTTATTTTGACTTTTCTTCATTATTACCCTATTGGGCTACATTGGGGCAGGTAAGTAGCTAGTGATCACTTACCTGCCCTGCTGTCAGCCTTTCTCCCCCGGCTCAGAGCGGTCATGTGACCGCTCCTGCCGCGATTTTGCTGCTTCCGGTCATTTCATGTCAACATGGGCAGGACCATGTTGACATGCAAATCTAGAACAGCATGTTGCCGCCCTGCTGGGCGAGTACAGTGCGTGGAGTCCCCGCACCTCTTCCCTGCACCCTCCCACACATTCCTCCGCACCCCGTACTCTCCCCGCCCACGGTGTCAACGCCAGCACCAGGCCCCCTGCTCAGGACAGCAGGAGTGCCCGTGCAGTCTGTGTCCCGCTCCAGCCCCGCGGCTGCCTTCATTGCAGGCTCAGCAGCCTCTCACATTGCAGTCCAATGGGGACAGTGTTGCCAATGTATGTAAAGCGCTGTGGAATTAATAGCGCTATATAAATGAATAAATATTATATATTATTATTATTATATGTAGGCCATTATACATTTTTGATTGCTATAGGGGCACCACTGGAGGGCTGTGTGGGTAACAGTTAGGCCTTGTATGCACACTGCGTTTTTTGAGTGCAGTTTTGGTAACAAAACTTCCTGCATTTCCTTCCCAGAAAAGTCTATGTGATTTCAGTTTTTCTGTTCACACTTTGCAGCTTTTTTTTTGGCTGCATCTTTGTGGTGACCACAAAGATGCAGCATGTCAATTCTTACTGCATTTTTTCCTGCGGTTTTTGAGCTCTTCCAATCAATAGATGACTTAAAAAACACACTGAGCAAAAACGCAGTAAAACGCGGCAAATAATACATGCCGAGAGTGCGTTTTTTTGGGCCTAAAAACATGAATCTTTGTGGTCACCACAAAGATGCAGCGTGCGCACATAGCCTTATTCTGTTTAAAGGCCTATATGGTAGCCATTATACTATTTGGAAGGCTATGTGGGGCCCATTATACTGTGTGCAGACCGTTATAGAATATGGAGGAGCCATTATACTGTATGAAGGGCTGTGTTGGGGCCATCGTACTGTGTTGGGGTTGTTGTGGGTGTATTATGCTTTGCTGGGTGGGAGGTGATGTAGAATCATCAAACTGTGCGTGGAGGGTACTGTGCAGGAATTCACTTTGGGTGTATCATACAGTGTTTGGGGGGCACTTTTGTTGGGATCATACTTTATGGGGGTCATGAAAGGGATTTCCTAATGTGTGGAAACACTAACGGGCAGCAATTTGCCATGTGCGCATGCTGCATCTTTATGGAGACCACAAAGATGCACGGTTTTGGTCCCAAAAAACATACCCCTGGTGTGCATTTTTTTTGCGTTTTTGCCCAGTGTATTTTTTAAAGTCAAATCTATTGACTGGAAGGGCTCAAAAACACAGAAAGAACCTTGTTTAGTCACCACAAAAACGCAGCCAAAAAAAAAAAGCTGCAATGTGCGCTTTGGTGCATACCGATGGGTTGTGTGGGTATGCTGGGAGTTGTTGTTCTACTTCAGAAAGGGAGCGTGAGGTTGCAGGTTGTTGTATTGTTATGCCAGTGGGGTTGTCATTTGGATCTGCTGCTTTTCAGTGTTCCTACTGAGTCTTCTAGGATATACTCCGCGGCTGCCTTCATTGCAGGCTCAGCAGCCTCTCACATTGCAGCGCAGGCAGCCGCGGGGATAACGAGCGCTGCCATCAGGATGTTAGATGACATCATTGCCTGCTGTGACAATCTTCGCTTCACTCCTGTCAGCGCTGTCACTGCCTTCTATGCCGCTGCGTTCTCACGTCACTAGCGGTGACGTCTCGGGCGATACTGCTGAGATTGCGGCGGGCATAGAAGTCAGGGACAGCGCTGACAGGAGTGAAGCGAAGATTGTCACCGCAGGTAATGATTTCATTTAACCTCCTGACAGCAGCGCTCGGCATCCCCTGCAGTGACCTGGGCTATTGATGTTAGCTCAGGTCACTGCATTACTCTCCCAGCCAATGAGGAACATTCTGTTCTTCATTGACTGGGACATTGACTATGGTATGGATTGTCATGGGACCCCCTTATTGGATTATGCTGGACCTGGATTTGTTTTTCTTTTGAATAAATTGGTGAATGAGGGAATGTTTTGAGGAGTGTTTTTTCAAATAAAACTTTTTTTTTGTTGTCTATTTTTTTATTACTGACTGGGTTTGTGATGTCGGATATCTGATTGACGCGTGACATCACTAATCCCAGGGCTTGATGCCAGGTGACATTACACATTTGGCATCAACCCCATATATTACCCCGTTTGCCACCGCACCAGGGCACGGGATGAGTTGGGGCAAAGCACCAGGATTGGCACATCTAATGGATGTGCCACTTCTGGGGCGGCTGTGGCCTGCTATTTTTAGGCTGGGGAGTGTCCAATAACAGTGGGCCTCCCTAGTCTGAGAATACCAGACCACAGCTGTCTGCTTTACCTTGGCTGGTGATCCAATTTGGGGGGACCCCATGTTTTTTGTTTTAAATTATTTATTTAATTTAAAATAACAGCGTGGGGTGCCCTCTGTTTTATATTACCAGCCAAGCTGAAGCTGCCAGCTGTGGTTTGCAGGCTGCAGCCATCTGCTTTATCCTAGCTGGCTACAAAAGTATGGGGGACCCATTGTCGTTTGTTTTTTTTTTAATTATTTTTTATTTATTTTTTGGATAAATACAAGGCTAAGCATACTTTAGTGCCACATGAAAGTCACTAAAGGGTGCCAGCTTAGAATATGCAGGGGGGTAGGACATTATATGTCTTTCTCATCTATCTATCTATCTATCTATCTATCTATCTATCTATCTATCATCTGTCTATCCCTCTGTTTATTCATTCATCCCTCTATCACTCTGTCTCTATATCTATCTATTCATCTCTATATCTACTCATCTATTTATCTTTCTTGCTGCTTCCGTTTTTTGCGGTCCGCAAAAAAAACGGAAGGCACACAGATGACACACGGATGTATCCGTGAAAAAATTGGCCATTTTTTAGTGCTGGGGTAGAATACTGACAGGGAATGAGTGTGCAGGGGGCGGGCAGGGGACGGGGCTGGACACTGAGGCCGGGCAGTGCCAGCTCTAACTGAGGTTTTGCACAGGAAGTGGTCAGTTTGCTAGAGCAAAATGTAAACAAAGAACTGCAGAGAATAAAGGGATAATTCAAGTGGAACAAAAGTTAGAAAACAAAAAATAACAATATAGGGGTGTTTTATATGACAATACAGCACAGATAAACTCAATATTTTTTGGTAAGCTAATGTCGGACAACTCCTTTAATTTGCTTGAGTCAGATTCATGGTACAATTGGAAATGTTTTGGTAGGGTTTTTAGGTGTTCCGTCTCTTGCAGAGTCTTTGTTTTCTCACTGTCCCTGATGTGCTCACGGGCTCCCACCTTTAACCCCCTAACCACTGGACGATTTTTCCGTTTTTGTTTTTTGCTCCCCTTTTTCCGAGAGTCGTATCTTTTTTATTTTTCCCGTCAATCTTGCCATAAGAGGGCTCGTTTTTTGCGGGACGTATTGGTCTTTAAAGTGAAACCATGAGTTTTACCATATGTGGTACTGGAAAACAGCACAAAATTTCCACGTGCGGAAAAATTACAAAAAAGTGTGATTGGACAATGGTTTATGGGGTACTTTATTCACCGTGTTCACTGTATGGTAAAACTGATGGGTGGGTGTGATACTTCAGGTTGGTATGAGTTCGTTGATACCAAACATGTTTAGGTTTACTTTTTTTTTTAAACATAAATTTTTATTGCATTTTTCAGAATTATTACAATATGTCTAACATTTGAACAAGAATAAATTCACCTTACCAATTTACCCACCCTTGTCTTACCCCACCCTCTTTTATTCCCACTTTATCCCCCCCCAACATTTTTAATACGCTGAACACCAGGTATAAGTCGCAAAAGAACACACAGCTCCTCCATATTCTGATTCCCGTTTGAAGCCCTATTTCTCTGAAACCCTCGTCTCGCCCTACTGTTGTGTCTCTACTGCGTGTGTATTTTCAGCTTTCCCAATGTGCCTTGCAAGTCTCCCAGTAGATACCATTCCGTATTAGTGAAAGGAGATACCACTTTCCGTATTTCTGCAACTCCATACTGTTGTACTATAAATCTCTTCCATTTTTTAAAAAAGTTTCCCGTTAGTTCGTCCTTATTTATTTCGGCTTCCAACTGTTCAATATTGAGCAGCTTTTTAATCTGATTGACCACCTCCTCCTCTGATGGAACAGATTCCTCGAGCCATCTGCGTAGTAGGGCCTTTTTCCCTATCATAGCAATATTATGAAAGAGTCTTGGAATCGTGGTCCCCCGTGTATCTCCTCCTCCTTCCTTTTCTTTAGTCCTGTGGTGGAAAATCCATAACAATGGTTCTAGTTCCATTTCCACTTCCCATACTTTTTCTATAAGTGTCTTCATTTTTCCCCAAAATTTCTGACTTTGTGGGCACTGCCAAATCCCGTGGTATAAGTCCGTTTTCGGCTGTTTACATTTGGGGCAATGTTCTATTTTATTCATAGTCTGCTTGGTGGGGATGTTAAAACCATAAATTGCTCTGTGCATTAATCTAAACTGTGTGTCCCTCCAGCCCTCATTAATCACCTCCTTCCTCATCCTCATCCATCCCTGCTGTATCTTTTCCCCCTGCCTCTGTATCTTTTAGTTGTCGTGCCCATGCTCCCCAGACCTGGTCCGAGTGCAGTGGTACCAGTGCTGTTCTCAGATCTTTGTACAGGGAGGAGATAGTAATCTCCTGTTTATCCTTCATTATAAATTGATCCATTTCATTCAATACCTGTTCTTTTCTAACATCCCTCAATAGTCCCATTATTCCCTTTTCCACCTGTTTGTATTGTATGATTTGGAATGGGGAAAGCCCGTACCTGTTCACCATCTCCTCAAGAGTCAACCACCTATGTTCCGTTTCATGGAGCATATCCTTCACCCCACTGATCCCCTTATTTCTCCATTCTAGAAATAGTTTGTTTTCCCTCCCTGCTGGGAATTCCGGAAAATTCCAGATATTTAGGTATTTGGAGATTCGCCAGGACAGGTTAAACTTTTTCCTCACTGCTTTCCACGCCATTATCGTATCCCTACATACCAGGGAGTGCTTAATTTTCCTCGGAATATTGGCCAATGACGTGTGTAATATTGCCCCCAAGTCCCATGGTCTACAGTACTCACTTTCCAATTTTATGTTAGAATAGCTATTTGTCTTCCTCAGCCAGTCTATTACGTGCCTCATCAAGCATGCAAGGTTGTAGCCTCTCACATTTGGCATCTTGATTCCTCCCTTTTCCAGTGGTAGCATTAGTTTTTTCACCCTAATTCTTGGTCTTTTTCTCTTCCATAGGAAGCTTGTAAATGCTTTATTCAGTCTATTTACATCCGCATGCTTTAATAATATAGGGATAGTCTGCATTGGGTATAGCAGCTTCGAGAAACTCATCATTTTTATGAGGTGGTTTCTACCTAGCAGGGATAGCGGCAGCCCCTCCCACATCTTTAGCTCTCGTTCTATTTTCTGTATCAACGGTTTGAAGTTTATTTCATAAATGGAGGCAGGCTGGCGTCCCATCTGGATCCCCAGGTATTTAAGGTGGGTTTTTGCTATCGGTATCCCACATATGTTATCCCCTATTCCATAGGTTTTCAGGGATGACATGGTTCGCTCATTCAGAAACAGTATTTCACATTTTGTCTTGTTCAATTTAAAACCTGCCATAGACCCAAATCTCTCTATCTGTTGTATTGTTTTTAAAAGGTCATTCTGTGGTCTATTCATGAATAATATGATATCGTCCGCGAATAGAGCTGAATGTACTTTTTCCGTTCCAATGTTAATGCCCTTAAAGCAGTCTCCTCCATTGATCAGTTTTGATAATGGCTCAATGGCTAGATTGAACAAGAGAGGAGACAGCGGGCACCCCTGTCTCGTCCCTTTGGTCAAAGAGAAGGGTCGTGACAAAAATCCGGGTGGCGCCACTCTTGCCTGAGGGTTTGCATATAGTATACCTATAAATGTTCTGAATGCTCCCCTGAAGCCCATATTATCTAGGACTGTTTCCAGCTATGGCCACTGCACATTATGAAACGCTTTTTCAGCATCCAACGTGATCATGGCTGGAAATTCCCCTCCTTGTAGATCTCTGTGTCTGATGGCGTCCATTACTATCATGGCCTTTCTTACGTTTGTCACGGCTGCTCTCCCCTTTACAAACCCCGATTGGGTGGGAGAAATTAGCCTTGGTAATACCTCTGCTAATCGATTGGCCATCAATTTGGCCACTAGTTTAAGGTCTTGGTTGATTAGTGAGATTGGTCTATAATTCGTTGGATTGTCCAAATTTTTGTCTCCTTTGGGTAAAAGTTTTATATATGCAGTGTTAAGGTGGCTAGACATTCCCGTACCCCCTAACATTTTATTAAACATACGTGTCAGCGTTGGTGATATTTCCTCCTTTAGTACTTTATAGAATTCCCCATTGAACCCGTCAGGCCCCGGTGCTTTATGTATACTCAGTTCTCCTATTATTGTTTGCACTTCCTCTATTGTGATGTCCGCGTTCAGTCTAGTCAGTTCGTCCTCGGTTATTTGTGTAAGTCCTAATGTCTTTAGCCACTCCCTCCCTCCTTCTCCATTTTCATCCCCTTTACTATATAGTTTGGCATAGTATTCCCCCAAGATCTGGTTGATCTCCTGTGGATTCGTCGATTTGGTCCCATCCTGTCTTGTCATATTAGCTATTAACGTCAACGGTCGTCTTCCCTTTGCCAGGTTAGCCAGCAGTTTACCTGCCTTATTGCCAAATCGGTGCAAGTCAACCTCCTGCTGAGACCTTACTAGTTCTTCTCGTTTTCCTACCCACATGTCAAACTCTTATTTTGCTTCCTTCCACTCTTCTTTTGCTTTTTGGGATTTGTTTTCTAGGTACCTTGTGTATTTCTCTCTCAAACTAGTGCTTGCCTCCTGGTAATGTTTTTGCGTCTGTTTCCTGATTTTGGCTACATGCCCCATCAGTCTCCCCCTTAATACTACTTTCACTGTTTCCCAGAATAGCATTGCCTCTTCCTCGTACCCGCTGTTAGTGCCGCAATATTCCTCCCACCACTCAATTAATGTTTTAATAAAATCTTTATCTTTGAGTAAGAATGATGGAAATCTCCATATATAATCCGAGCCCCTCTGTATTCTGTCATTTAAGTCTAAGGTCACCGGGCTGTGGTCGGATATAACCATGTTCTCTATGTCTACATCTTTGACCCTGTGCCAGAGTCTGTGGTCTACTAACATAAAGTCAATCCTTGACCATGCTTCGTGTGGGTGTGAGTAGTGTGTAAATTCACGTTCATATGGGTGTTGCGTTCTCCAACTGTCCTGCAGATTTGTGTCTTCCAGTAATTTGGCCATCAAACCCTTTGTATTCCTACTCTGCCTACCTTGTTCCTTGCCATACCTCCTGTGACGACATGGACTCTCATGGGTTAAAGTTTCTTAAAATCCAGCCAGACAGCATGATAGATTGTCTATAGATGGGGGAGAAGTCCCTCATTGTTTTTACAAGACTCTTGTTGACTCAATGTGATTGTGTTGGCCACTGAAAGCTAGACGTATTGTTCTCCAGACATTTCCAGTAACCATTGTATTGTAGTTGTGTATTGATAATGTAATTATCTTAGTTTCGGATACCACTCAAAGGGAAGTGAAAGTGGGGCTTGTGAATTACCTCCTCACACCAGTCATTTTGGAGAATGACCTAGTACAAGGACTATCCAGTCAGTTTGAAGAAGCCATCACCCACCTCCAAGCCAAGCAGGACCCTGATGTGGATCTTTCTAACATCTTTTCCAGGGATGGTTTGCATTCCCGGTCTCCATCATCGACTTCTGAGCCAAGAACCGTGAGTAAGCCTAACCACACTGTGGCTTTTGACTGGGGGAGGATTGATAGTGGGAGATTTGTGCAGGCCCAACTCATGGACCCCACAATATGGCTGCTCAACTTGGGGGAGGTAATCAGGGGGAGGTGTATAGATGCAAGCCTCTGTTGCTGACCTCACCATTAAAAAGGACAATGCCGTCAAGAGGAGAAGGATGATCGGAAGCCTATCATGTCTGGCTAATATTAAGAAGGGGGAGGAATGTGACGACATGGACTCTCATGGGTTAAAGTTTCTTAAAATCCAGCCAGACAGCATGATAGATTGTCTATAGATGGGGGAGAAGTCCCTCATTGTTTTTACAAGACTCTTGTTGACTCAATGTAATTGTGTTGGCCACTGAAAGCTAGACGTATTGTTCTCCAGACATTTCCAGTAACCATTGTATTGTAGTTGTGTATTGATAATGTAATTATCTTAGTAGCCATTGTCTAGTCGGTGACTCCCAGTTTACATGTACACCCTCAGTCTTTCTATGCACATCATTTAAATGAACATTGTCCATGCAGCTTGAAATTCCTCCAATGGGAGAAGCAATCTTGTCCAACCAATCGATGAGGGCGCAGTGTATCCAAGTGGAAGGTTGTGGCTATAAAAAGGACTTCTTTAAGCCACCAGGGGTTGTTGATGGATGCTGATGGATCCAGTCTAAGCTCTTTGGAGCTGACTAGAGGATCAGGATATCTTATGGCTTCAATCTAGGGACTCCGGACCCGGTTGGAGACCATATCCACAGCCTAGGGATTTCGACTCCGGCTGCCAGGATTTTAACATCAAACCAGGACTACCTAAGGAGGACACTCAGGTTGGGACAGTTCAGTCACCTGTTACAGACTTTGCAGACCTCAGACAGCTTGGAACCTGTGAGGCATGGACATTCTAAATCCCTGGTGAGCTAGCGGAAGGGTGAGACTCTGTTGCCTGTTACATTTGTGTGTTTTGCTGGTTATGTGATATGTGCCGTTAATTGTTTGGGGATCCAATAAAGTCTAATTATTGTGGTTCCCTCACCCTGTGTTGTCTGAGTAGTGTTACGCGCACGGTTAAGGAGGCCGGCGTTCAGTTGGGATGAGCCCTGAGCCACGCTGTCTTTCTAAAGGCGGCGGGTTTTAGTGGACGAGAGCACCCACTGAGCCCCGTGTCTCCACAATTGGTGGCAGCGGTGGGATACTACTCAGCCTGGTTTACCCAGGGGAGCTGCAGTGGACTGGTGTTTTCGGACACCGTCCAGGGCTCAACAACCAGGGAGGCACATAAGCATACCCAGCAGGCCATAGGGGAGGCATTCAGGTTTCGGACGCTGCCATGTCCAACCCCACCAGCTCAGCCATGGGACAAGGACAAGAGAGGAGTTACGACCGCTGCAGTAAATGGATGTTGCAGGATCTGTGCCGGAGGCGAGAGATTGTCTGCTGGAGCGTTGGGATGCCCAGAATGATTCAGAGGACGATGAGGATCCCGCCGATATTGACCCAGAGGATGTAGACTATGTGCCACATCATGGATCTAGTGACAATTGGGAATCAACTTTGTCCAAAATGGCCCAAGCCACAGCGTTGTTGGATGCATTGGGGCCTAGATCCTCAAGAGAAGAGAGGGCTTATGTTCTGGAATATGTTTATGGGATTCCAGCTGCAGTACTGCTAACACCAGCCGGTCGAGAAGGATGGTCCCGCTACCCAGCAGAAGCTGCGCCAAAACAAAGGACTACAAACAGGGCCTGTGACTCGCCCAATCTATGGCGCTGTTATACATGTGGGCGCAATGGACATCTAGATAAAGATTGTCTCCAAAACCAAGGCCGCATGCTTGGAGCCCGTCTCCCACTCCAACCAGTCAACATATGCCGAGATGAACTAACGAGACCTTAGGAATGCTACTCCCAAGAAACACCAATAGTTGAGGAAGTGGTTTATCCAGTCCACACCCTACGGCAGGCCGGACACCGTACACCAGCCAACCTCCATCCCCACATCCAGACGGTCAAGGTCGGTGATATACAGGCTCAGGGACTTCGAGACATTGGATCTTCCATCACTCTGGTAAGCCCAGTTATTGTTTCTCCAGAAGACCCTGTACCAGATTCCCATTTACCCATCTCCCTGGCTGAGAGCCAGCGCTCAGACGTCCCTCTGGCATGTGTGCAGTTGGACCTAAAAACCGACCAGGGAGAGGTCGAGGTGGAGCTTGTGGATAGCCTCCCCACACCTGGTATTTTGGGGACCATCCAGGAAGTGATCGATGTGGGGATTGTGAACAGCCTCCCCATTCCTGACATTGTGGAGACTGACCAGAGCAAGGCTGATGTGGAGCTTATGGACACCGTCCACACACCTGTTGTTTCGGGGACTAGCCAGGAGGAAGTTGAAGTGGGGTTCATAGATGGCCCCACCAAGCCTGTTTCGGATACCACTCAAAGGGAAGTGAAAGTGGGGCTTGTGAATTACCTCCTCACACCAGTCATTTTGGAGAATGACCTAGTACAAGGACTATCCAGTCAGTTTGAAGAAGCCATCACCCACCTCCAAGCCAAGCAGGACCCTGATGTGGATCTTTCTAACATCTTTTCCAGGGATGGTTTGCATTCCCGGTCTCCATCATCGACTTCTGAGCCAAGAACCGTGAGTAAGCCTAACCACACTGTGGCTTTTGACTGGGGGAGGATTGATAGTGGGAGATTTGTGCAGGCCCAACTCATGGACCCCACAATATGGCTGCTCAACTTGGGGGAGGTAATCAGGGGGAGGTGTATAGATGCAAGCCTCTGTTGCTGACCTCACCATTAAAAAGGACAATGCCGTCAAGAGGAGAAGGATGATCGGAAGCCTATCATGTCTGGCTAATATTAAGAAGGGGGAGGAATGTGACGACATGGACTCTCATGGGTTAAAGTTTCTTAAAATCCAGCCAGACAGCATGATAGATTGTCTATAGATGGGGGAGAAGTCCCTCATTGTTTTTACAAGACTCTTGTTGACTCAATGTAATTGTGTTGGCCACTGAAAGCTAGACGTATTGTTCTCCAGACATTTCCAGTAACCATTGTATTGTAGTTGTGTATTGATAATGTAATTATCTTAGTAGCCATTGTCTAGTCGGTGACTCCCAGTTTACATGTACACCCTCAGTCTTTCTATGCACATCATTTAAATGAACATTGTCCATGCAGCTTGATATTCCTCCAATGGGAGAAGCAATCTTGTCCAACCAATCGATGAGGACGCAGTGTATCCAAGTGGAAGGTTGTGGCTATAAAAAGGACTTCTTTAAGCCACCAGGGGTTGTTGATGGATGCTGATGGATCCAGTCTAAGCTCTTTGGAGCTGACTAGAGGATCAGGATATCTTATGGCTTCAATCTAGGGACTCCGGACCCGGTTGGAGACCATATCCACAGCCTAGGGATTTCGACTCCGGCTGCCAGGATTTTAACATCAAACCAGGACTACCTAAGGAGGACACTCAGGTTGGGACAGTTCAGTCACCTGTTACAGACTTTGCAGACCTCAGACAGCTTGGAACCTGTGAGGCATGGACATTCTAAATCCCTGGTGAGCCAGCGGAAGGGTGAGACTCTGTTGCCTGTTACATTTGTGTGTTTTGCTGGTTATGTGATATGTGCCGTTAATTGTTTGGGGATCCAATAAAGTCTAATTATTGTGGTTCCCTCACCCTGTGTTGTCTGAGTAGTGTTACGCGCACGGTTAAGGAGGCCGGCGTTCAGTTGGGATGAGCCCTGAGCCACGCTGTCTTTCTAAAGGCGGCGGGTTTTAGTGGACGAGAGCACCCACTGAGCCCCGTGTCTCCACAATTGGTGGCAGCGGTGGGATACTACTCAGCCTGGTTTACCCAGGGGAGCTGCAGTGGACTGGTGTTTTCGGACACCGTCCAGGGCTCAACAACCAGGGAGGCACATAAGCATACCCAGCAGGCCATAGGGGAGGCATTCAGGTTTCGGACGCTGCCATGTCCAACCCCACCAGCTCAGCCATGGGACAAGGACAAGAGAGGAGTTACGACCGCTGCAGTAAATGGATGTTGCAGGATCTGTGCCGGAGGCGAGAGATTGTCTGCTGGAGCGTTGGGATGCCCAGAATGATTCAGAGGACGATGAGGATCCCGCCGATATTGACCCAGAGGATGTAGACTATGTGCCACATCATGGATCTAGTGACAATTGGGAATCAACTTTGTCCAAAATGGCCCAAGCCACAGCGTTGTTGGATGCATTGGGGCCTAGATCCTCAAGAGAAGAGAGGGCTTATGTTCTGGAATATGTTTATGGGATTCCAGCTGCAGTACTGCTAACACCAGCCGGTCGAGAAGGATGGTCCCGCTACCCAGCAGAAGCTGCGCCAAAACAAAGGACTACAAACAGGGCCTGTGACTCGCCCAATCTATGGCGCTGTTATACATGTGGGCGCAATGGACATCTAGATAAAGATTGTCTCCAAAACCAAGGCCGCATGCTTGGAGCCCGTCTGCCACTCCAACCAGTCAACATATGCCGAGATGAACTAACGAGACCTGAGGAATGCTACTCCCAAGAAACACCAATAGTTGAGGAAGTGGTTTATCCAGTCCACACCCTACGGCAGGCCGGACACCGTACACCAGCCAACCTCCATCCCCACATCCAGACGGTCAAGGTCGGTGATATACAGGCTCAGGGACTTCGAGACATTGGATCTTCCATCACTCTGGTAAGCCCAGTTATTGTTTCTCCAGAAGACCCTGTACCAGATTCCCAATTACCCATCTCCCTGGCTGAGGGCCAGCGCTCAGACGTCCCTCTGGCATGTGTGCAGTTGGACCTAAAAACCGACCAGGGAGAGGTCGAGGTGGAGCTTGTGGATAGCCTCCCCACACCTGGTATTTTGGGGACCATCCAGGAAGTGATCGATGTGGGGATTGTGAACAGCCTCCCCATTCCTGACATTGTGGAGACTGACCAGAGCAAGGCTGATGTGGAGCTTATGGACACCGTCCACACACCTGTTGTTTCGGGGACTAGCCAGGAGGAAGTTGAAGTGGGGTTCATAGATGGCCCCACCAAGCCTGTTTCGGATACCACTCAAAGGGAAGTGAAAGTGGGGCTTGTGAATTACCTCCTCACACCAGTCATTTTGGAGAATGACCTAGTACAAGGACTATCCAGTCAGTTTGAAGAAGCCATCACCCACCTCCAAGCCAAGCAGGACCCTGATGTGGATCTTTCTAACATCTTTTCCAGGGATGGTTTGCATTCCCGGTCTCCATCATCGACTTCTGAGCCAAGAACCGTGAGTAAGCCTAACCACACTGTGGCTTTTGACTGGGGGAGGATTGATAGTGGGAGATTTGTGCAGGCCCAACTCATGGACCCCACAATATGGCTGCTCAACTTGGGGGAGGTAATCAGGGGGAGGTGTATAGATGCAAGCCTCTGTTGCTGACCTCACCATTAAAAAGGACAATGCCGTCAAGAGGAGAAGGATGATCGGAAGCCTATCATGTCTGGCTAATATTAAGAAGGGGGAGGAATGTGACGACATGGACTCTCATGGGTTAAAGTTTCTTAAAATCCAGCCAGACAGCATGATAGATTGTCTATAGATGGGGGAGAAGTCCCTCGTTGTTTTTACAAGACTCTTGTTGACTCAATGTAATTGTGTTGGCCACTGAAAGCTAGACGTATTGTTCTCCAGACATTTCCAGTAACCATTGTATTGTAGTTGTGTATTGATAATGTAATTATCTTAGTAGCCATTGTCTAGTCGGTGACTCCCAGTTTACATGTACACCCTCAGTCTTTCTATGCACATCATTTAAATGAACATTGTCCATGCAGCTTGAAATTCCTCCAATGGGAGAAGCAATCTTGTCCAACCAATCGATGAGGACGCAGTGTATCCAAGTGGAAGGTTGTGGCTATAAAAAGGACTTCTTTAAGCCACCAGGGGTTGTTGATGGATGCTGATGGATCCAGTCTAAGCTCTTTGGAGCTGACTAGAGGATCAGGATATCTTATGGCTTCAATCTAGGGACTCCGGACCCGGTTGGAGACCATATCCACAGCCTAGGGATTTCGACTCCGGCTGCCAGGATTTTAACATCAAACCAGGACTACCTAAGGAGGACACTCAGGTTGGGACAGTTCAGTCACCTGTTACAGACTTTGCAGACCTCAGACAGCTTGGAACCTGTGAGGCATGGACATTCTAAATCCCTGGTGAGCCAGCGGAAGGGTGAGACTCTGTTGCCTGTTACATTTGTGTGTTTTGCTGGTTATGTGATATGTGCCGTTAATTGTTTGGGGATCCAATAAAGTCTAATTATTGTGGTTCCCTCACCCTGTGTTGTCTGAGTAGTGTTACGCGCACGGTTAAGGAGGCCGGCGTTCAGTTGGGATGAGCCCTGAGCCACGCTGTCTTTCTAAAGGCGGCGGGTTTTAGTGGACGAGAGCACCCACTGAGCCCCGTGTCTCCACAATTGGTGGCAGCGGTGGGATACTACTCAGCCTGGTTTACCCAGGGGAGCTGCAGTGGACTGGTGTTTTCGGACACCGTCCAGGGCTCAACAACCAGGGAGGCACATAAGCATACCCAGCAGGCCATAGGGGAGGCATTCAGGTTTCGGACGCTGCCATGTCCAACCCCACCAGCTCAGCCATGGGACAAGGACAAGAGAGGAGTTACGACCGCTGCAGTAAATGGATGTTGCAGGATCTGTGCCGGAGGCGAGAGATTGTCTGCTGGAGCGTTGGGATGCCCAGAATGATTCAGAGGACGATGAGGATCCCGCCGATATTGACCCAGAGGATGTAGACTATGTGCCACATCATGGATCTAGTGACAATTGGGAATCAACTTTGTCCAAAATGGCCCAAGCCACAGCGTTGTTGGATGCATTGGGGCCTAGATCCTCAAGAGAAGAGAGGGCTTATGTTCTGGAATATGTTTATGGGATTCCAGCTGCAGTACTGCTAACACCAGCCGGTCGAGAAGGATGGTCCCGCTACCCAGCAGAAGCTGCGCCAAAACAAAGGACTACAAACAGGGCCTGTGACTCGCCCAATCTATGGCGCTGTTATACATGTGGGCGCAATGGACATCTAGATAAAGATTGTCTCCAAAACCAAGGCCGCATGCTTGGAGCCCGTCTGCCACTCCAACCAGTCAACATATGCCGAGATGAACTAACGAGACCTGAGGAATGCTACTCCCAAGAAACACCAATAGTTGAGGAAGTGGTTTATCCAGTCCACACCCTATGGCAGGCCGGACACCGTACACCAGCCAACCTCCATCCCCACATCCAGACGGTCAAGGTCGGTGATATACAGGCTCAGGGACTTCGAGACATTGGATCTTCCATCACTCTGGTAAGCCCAGTTATTGTTTCTCCAGAAGACCCTGTACCAGATTCCCAATTACCCATCTCCCTGGCTGAGGGCCAGCGCTCAGACGTCCCTCTGGCATGTGTGCAGTTGGACCTAAAAACCGACCAGGGAGAGGTCGAGGTGGAGCTTGTGGATAGCCTCCCCACACCTGGTATTTTGGGGACCATCCAGGAAGTGATCGATGTGGGGATTGTGAACAGCCTCCCCATTCCTGACATTGTGGAGACTGACCAGAGCAAGGCTGATGTGGAGCTTATGGACACCGTCCACACACCTGTTGTTTCGGGGACTAGCCAGGAGGAAGTTGAAGTGGGGTTCATAGATGGCCCCACCAAGCCTGTTTCGGATACCACTCAAAGGGAAGTGAAAGTGGGGCTTGTGAATTACCTCCTCACACCAGTCATTTTGGAGAATGACCTAGTACAAGGACTATCCAGTCAGTTTGAAGAAGCCATCACCCACCTCCAAGCCAAGCAGGACCCTGATGTGGATCTTTCTAACATCTTTTCCAGGGATGGTTTGCATTCCCGGTCTCCATCATCGACTTCTGAGCCAAGAACCGTGAGTAAGCCTAACCACACTGTGGCTTTTGACTGGGGGAGGATTGATAGTGGGAGATTTGTGCAGGCCCAACTCATGGACCCCACAATATGGCTGCTCAACTTGGGGGAGGTAATCAGGGGGAGGTGTATAGATGCAAGCCTCTGTTGCTGACCTCACCATTAAAAAGGACAATGCCGTCAAGAGGAGAAGGATGATCGGAAGCCTATCATGTCTGGCTAATATTAAGAAGGGGGAGGAATGTGACGACATGGACTCTCATGGGTTAAAGTTTCTTAAAATCCAGCCAGACAGCATAGTATCATAGTATCATAGTTTTTAAGGTTGAAGGGAGACTCTAAGTCCATCTAGTTCAACCCGTAGCCTAACATGTTGATCCAGAGGAAGGCAAAAAAACCCCAATGTGGCAAACAAGTTCCAATGGGGAAAAAATTTCCTTCCTGACTCCACATCCGGCAATCAGACTAGTTCCCTGGATCAATACCCTGTCATAAAATCTAATATACATAACTGGTTATATTAAATTTTTCAAGAAAGGCGTCCAGTCTCTGCTTAAATGTTAGTAGTGAATCACTCATTACAACATCATGCGGCAGAGAGTTCCATAGTCTCACTGCTCGTACAGTAAAGAATCCTCGTCTGTGATTATGATTAAACCTTCTTTCCTCAAGACGTAGCAGATGCCCCCGTGTTCCAGTCGCAGGCCTAGGTGTAAATAGATCTTTGGAAAGGTCTCTGTACTGTCCCCTCATATATTTATACATTGTGATTAGATCTCCCCTAAGCCTTCGTTTTTCCAGACTAAATAACCCCAAGTTTAATAACCTGTCTTCGTATTGCAGCCCCCCCATTCCTCTAATAATCTTGGTCGCTCTTCTCTGCACCCTCTCCAGTTCAGCTATGTCCTTCTTATATATCGGTGACCAGAATTGTACACAGTATTCTAAGTGCGGTCGCACTAGTGACTTGTACAGAGGTAGAACTATATTTTTTTCATGAACACTTATACCTCTTTTAATACATCCCATTATTTTATTAGCCCTGGCAGCAGCTGCCTGACACTGTCCACTAAAGTGAAGTTTACCATCCACCCATACACCCAAGTCTTTTTCTGTGTCTGTTTTACCCAGTGTTCTACAATTAAGTACATAATCATAAATGTTATTCCCTCTACCCAAGTGCATGACCTTACATTTATCTACATTAAACTTCAATTGCCACTTCTCAGCCCAATCCTCCAATTTACATAAATCTCCCTGTAATATAAAATTATCCTCCTCTGTATTGATTACCCTGCAGAGTTTAGTATCATCTGCAAATATTGAAATTCTACTCCGCATGCCCCCAACAAGGTCATTTATAAATATGTTGAAAAGAAGCGGGCCCAATACTGACCCCTGTGGTACCCCACTATGAACTGAGACCCAGTCCGAGTACGTACCATTAATAACCACCCTTTGTTTCCTATCACTGAGCCAGTTTTTAACCCAGTTACACATATTTTCCCCTATCCCCATTATTCTCATTTTATGTACCAACCTTTTGTGTGGCACCGTATCAAAAGCTTTTGAAAAGTCCATATACACAACATCCACTGCATTTCCCTGGTCCAGGCTTGAACTTACCTCTTCATAGAAGCTGATCAAATTAGTTTGACAGGATCGATCCCTCATAAACCCATGTTGATACTCTGTCATAAGGTTATTTTTCTTGAGATACTCCAGTATAGCATCTCTCAAGAAACCCTCAAGGATTTTACCAACCGTAGAGGTTAAACTTACCGGCCTATAATTTCCCGGCTCAGTTTTTGTCCCCTTTTTGAATATTGGCACCACATTTGCTATGCGCCAGTCCTGCGGTACCGACCCTGTTATTAAGGAATCTGAGAAGATTAAAAATAATGGTCTATCTATCACAGAACTCAATTCCTGTAGTACTCTGGGGTGTATGCCATCCGGGCCCGGAGATTTGTCAACCTTAGTGATTTCGAGGCGGTGGCGTACTTCCTGCTGGGTTAAGCAGGTAATATTCAAGGGTGAATTTATGGCATCACTGGTCATGTCATCTGCCATGGCATTTTCTTGTATAAAAACCGTAGAAAAAAAGTCATTCAGCAGGTTAGCTTTACCCTCATCCCCTTCCACCATTTCACCAAGACTATTTTTAAGGGGGCCAACACTATCGCTTTTCAGTTTTTTGCTGTTTATGTAGTTAAAGAATATTTTAGGATTATTTTTACTTTCTCTCGCAATGAGTCTCTCTGTCTCAAACTTAGCTAACTTAATTTGCTTTTTACATATTTTATTTAATTTTCTATAATTATATAATGCCTCATCACTACCTACCCTCTTTAATTCTTTTAAGGCTTTCTGTTTTTCTTTTATTGCTTCCCTTACAGCTCTATTTAGCCATAGGGGTTTCCTCCTATTTCTAGCATGTTTGTTCCCATAGGGTATATTTTCTGCACAAGCCCTATTCAGGATGCTCATAAAAGTCTCCCATTTGCTTTGTGTACTTTTATTACTTAGTACATCATCCCAGTTTATTGCACTAAGATAATCTCTCAACCGTTTAAAATTTGCTTTCCTGAAGTTTAGTGTCCTTGTAGCCCCTCTACTATACATCTTACTAAAGAATACATGAAAACTTATTATTTTGTGATCACTATTCCCCAAGTAACCCCCAACTTGTATATTTGATATGCGGTCTGGCCTATTGGTTAGTACAAGGTCTAGTAGTGCTCCCCCTCTTGTGGGGTCCTGTACCATTTGTGAAAGGTAATTATCTTTCATTGTTATCAAAAATCTATTTCCTTTGCTGGAACTGCAAGTTTCTGTTCCCCAATTTATATCAGGATAGTTAAAGTCCCCCATAATAATTACCTCTCCGAGACTCGCTGCTTTATCAATTTGCATGATAGATTGTCTATAGATGGGGGAGAAGTCCCTCATTGTTTTTACAAGACTCTTGTTGACTCAATGTAATTGTGTTGGCCACTGAAAGCTAGACGTATTGTTCTCCAGACATTTCCAGTAACCATTGTATTGTAGTTGTGTATTGATAATGTAATTATCTTAGTAGCCATTGTCTAGTCGGTGACTCCCAGTTTACATGTACACCCTCAGTCTTTCTATGCACATCATTTAAATGAACATTGTCCATGCAGCTTGATATTCCTCCAATGGGAGAAGCAATCTTGTCCAACCAATCGATGAGGACGCAGTGTATCCAAGTGGAAGGTTGTGGCTATAAAAAGGACTTCTTTAAGCCACCAGGGGTTGTTGATGGATGCTGATGGATCCAGTCTAAGCTCTTTGGAGCTGACTAGAGGATCAGGATATCTTATGGCTTCAATCTAGGGACTCCGGACCCGGTTGGAGACCATATCCACAGCCTAGGGATTTCGACTCCGGCTGCCAGGATTTTAACATCAAACCAGGACTACCTAAGGAGGACACTCAGGTTGGGACAGTTCAGTCACCTGTTACAGACTTTGCAGACCTCAGACAGCTTGGAACCTGTGAGGCATGGACATTCTAAATCCCTGGTGAGCCAGCGGAAGGGTGAGACTCTGTTGCCTGTTACATTTGTGTGTTTTGCTGGTTATGTGATATGTGCCGTTAATTGTTTGGGGATCCAATAAAGTCTAATTATTGTGGTTCCCTCACCCTGTGTTGTCTGAGTAGTGTTACGCGCACGGTTAAGGAGGCCGGCGTTCAGTTGGGATGAGCCCTGAGCCACGCTGTCTTTCTAAAGGCGGCGGGTTTTAGTGGACGAGAGCACCCACTGAGCCCCGTGTCTCCACAATTGGTGGCAGCGGTGGGATACTACTCAGCCTGGTTTACCCAGGGGAGCTGCAGTGGACTGGTGTTTTCGGACACCGTCCAGGGCTCAACAACCAGGGAGGCACATAAGCATACCCAGCAGGCCATAGGGGAGGCATTCAGGTTTCGGACGCTGCCATGTCCAACCCCACCAGCTCAGCCATGGGACAAGGACAAGAGAGGAGTTACGACCGCTGCAGTAAATGGATGTTGCAGGATCTGTGCCGGAGGCGAGAGATTGTCTGCTGGAGCGTTGGGATGCCCAGAATGATTCAGAGGACGATGAGGATCCCGCCGATATTGACCCAGAGGATGTAGACTATGTGCCACATCATGGATCTAGTGACAATTGGGAATCAACTTTGTCCAAAATGGCCCAAGCCACAGCGTTGTTGGATGCATTGGGGCCTAGATCCTCAAGAGAAGAGAGGGCTTATGTTCTGGAATATGTTTATGGGATTCCAGCTGCAGTACTGCTAACACCAGCCGGTCGAGAAGGATGGTCCCGCTACCCAGCAGAAGCTGCGCCAAAACAAAGGACTACAAACAGGGCCTGTGACTCGCCCAATCTATGGCGCTGTTATACATGTGGGCGCAATGGACATCTAGATAAAGATTGTCTCCAAAACCAAGGCCGCATGCTTGGAGCCCGTCTGCCACTCCAACCAGTCAACATATGCCGAGATGAACTAACGAGACCTGAGGAATGCTACTCCCAAGAAACACCAATAGTTGAGGAAGTGGTTTATCCAGTCCACACCCTACGGCAGGCCGGACACCGTACACCAGCCAACCTCCATCCCCACATCCAGACGGTCAAGGTCGGTGATATACAGGCTCAGGGACTTCGAGACATTGGATCTTCCATCACTCTGGTAAGCCCAGTTATTGTTTCTCCAGAAGACCCTGTACCAGATTCCCAATTACCCATCTCCCTGGCTGAGGGCCAGCGCTCAGACGTCCCTCTGGCATGTGTGCAGTTGGACCTAAAAACCGACCAGGGAGAGGTCGAGGTGGAGCTTGTGGATAGCCTCCCCACACCTGGTATTTTGGGGACCATCCAGGAAGTGATCGATGTGGGGATTGTGAACAGCCTCCCCATTCCTGACATTGTGGAGACTGACCAGAGCAAGGCTGATGTGGAGCTTATGGACACCGTCCACACACCTGTTGTTTCGGGGACTAGCCAGGAGGAAGTTGAAGTGGGGTTCATAGATGGCCCCACCAAGCCTGTTTCGGATACCACTCAAAGGGAAGTGAAAGTGGGGCTTGTGAATTACCTCCTCACACCAGTCATTTTGGAGAATGACCTAGTACAAGGACTATCCAGTCAGTTTGAAGAAGCCATCACCCACCTCCAAGCCAAGCAGGACCCTGATGTGGATCTTTCTAACATCTTTTCCAGGGATGGTTTGCATTCCCGGTCTCCATCATCGACTTCTGAGCCAAGAACCGTGAGTAAGCCTAACCACACTGTGGCTTTTGACTGGGGGAGGATTGATAGTGGGAGATTTGTGCAGGCCCAACTCATGGACCCCACAATATGGCTGCTCAACTTGGGGGAGGTAATCAGGGGGAGGTGTATAGATGCAAGCCTCTGTTGCTGACCTCACCATTAAAAAGGACAATGCCGTCAAGAGGAGAAGGATGATCGGAAGCCTATCATGTCTGGCTAATATTAAGAAGGGGGAGGAATGTGACGACATGGACTCTCATGGGTTAAAGTTTCTTAAAATCCAGCCAGACAGCATGATAGATTGTCTATAGATGGGGGAGAAGTCCCTCGTTGTTTTTACAAGACTCTTGTTGACTCAATGTAATTGTGTTGGCCACTGAAAGCTAGACGTATTGTTCTCCAGACATTTCCAGTAACCATTGTATTGTAGTTGTGTATTGATAATGTAATTATCTTAGTAGCCATTGTCTAGTCGGTGACTCCCAGTTTACATGTACACCCTCAGTCTTTCTATGCACATCATTTAAATGAACATTGTCCATGCAGCTTGAAATTCCTCCAATGGGAGAAGCAATCTTGTCCAACCAATCGATGAGGACGCAGTGTATCCAAGTGGAAGGTTGTGGCTATAAAAAGGACTTCTTTAAGCCACCAGGGGTTGTTGATGGATGCTGATGGATCCAGTCTAAGCTCTTTGGAGCTGACTAGAGGATCAGGTATCTTATGGCTTCAATCTAGGGACTCCGGACCCGGTTGGAGACCATATCCACAGCCTAGGGATTTCGACTCCGGCTGCCAGGATTTTAACATCGAACCAGGACTACCTAAGGAGGACACTCAGGTTGGGACAGTTCAGTCACCTGTTACAGACTTTGCAGACCTCAGACAGCTTGGAACCTGTGAGGCATGGACATTCTAAATCCCTGGTGAGCCAGCGGAAGGGTGAGACTCTGTTGCCTGTTACATTTGTGTGTTTTGCTGGTTATGTGATATGTGCCGTTAATTGTTTGGGGATCCAATAAAGTCTAATTATTGTGGTTCCCTCACCCTGTGTTGTCTGAGTAGTGTTACGCGCACGGTTAAGGAGGCCGGCGTTCAGTTGGGATGAGCCCTGAGCCACGCTGTCTTTCTAAAGGCGGCGGGTTTTAGTGGACGAGAGCACCCACTGAGCCCCGTGTCTCCACAATTGGTGGCAGCGGTGGGATACTACTCAGCCTGGTTTACCCAGGGGAGCTGCAGTGGACTGGTGTTTTCGGACACCGTCCAGGGCTCAACAACCAGGGAGGCACATAAGCATACCCAGCAGGCCATAGGGGAGGCATTCAGGTTTCGGACGCTGCCATGTCCAACCCCACCAGCTCAGCCATGGGACAAGGACAAGAGAGGAGTTACGACCGCTGCAGTAAATGGATGTTGCAGGATCTGTGCCGGAGGCGAGAGATTGTCTGCTGGAGCGTTGGGATGCCCAGAATGATTCAGAGGACGATGAGGATCCCGCCGATATTGACCCAGAGGATGTAGACTATGTGCCACATCATGGATCTAGTGACAATTGGGAATCAACTTTGTCCAAAATGGCCCAAGCCACAGCATTGTTGGATGCATTGGGGCCTAGATCCTCAAGAGAAGAGAGGGCTTATGTTCTGGAATATGTTTATGGGATTCCAGCTGCAGTACTGCTAACACCAGCCGGTCGAGAAGGATGGTCCCGCTACCCAGCAGAAGCTGCGCCAAAACAAAGGACTACAAACAGGGCCTGTGACTCGCCCAATCTATGGCGCTGTTATACATGTGGGCGCAATGGACATCTAGATAAAGATTGTCTCCAAAACCAAGGCCGCATGCTTGGAGCCCGTCTGCCACTCCAACCAGTCAACATATGCCGAGATGAACTAACGAGACCTGAGGAATGCTACTCCCAAGAAACACCAATAGTTGAGGAAGTGGTTTATCCAGTCCACACCCTACGGCAGGCCGGACACCGTACACCAGCCAACCTCCATCCCCACATCCAGACGGTCAAGGTCGGTGATATACAGGCTCAGGGACTTCGAGACATTGGATCTTCCATCACTCTGGTAAGCCCAGTTATTGTTTCTCCAGAAGACCCTGTACCAGATTCCCAATTACCCATCTCCCTGGCTGAGGGCCAGCGCTCAGACGTCCCTCTGGCATGTGTGCAGTTGGACCTAAAAACCGACCAGGGAGAGGTCAAGGTGGAGCTTGTGGATAGCCTCCCCACACCTGGTATTTTGGGGACCATCCAGGAAGTGATCGATGTGGGGATTGTGAACAGCCTCCCCATTCCTGACATTGTGGAGACTGACCAGAGCAAGGCTGATGTGGAGCTTATGGACACCGTCCACACACTTTTGTTTCGGGGACTAGCCAGGAAGAAGTTGAAGTGGGGTTCATAGATGGCCCCACCAAGCCTGTTTCGGATACCACTCAAAGGGAAGTGAAAGTGGGGCTTGTGAATTACCTCCTCACACCAGTCATTTTGGAGAATGACCTAGTACAAGGACTATCCAGTCAGTTTGAAGAAGCCATCACCCACCTCCAAGCCAAGCAGGACCCTGATGTGGATCTTTCTAACATCTTTTCCAGGGATGGTTTGCATTCCCGGTCTCCATCATCGACTTCTGAGCCAAGAACCGTGAGTAAGCCTAACCACACTGTGGCTTTTGACTGGGGGAGGATTGATAGTGGGAGATTTGTGCAGGCCCAACTCATGGACCCCACAATATGGCTGCTCAACTTGGGGGAGGTAATCAGGGGGAGGTGTATAGATGCAAGCCTCTGTTGCTGACCTCACCATTAAAAAGGACAATGCCGTCAAGAGGAGAAGGATGATCGGAAGCCTATCATGTCTGGCTAATATTAAGAAGGGGGAGGAATGTGACGACATGGACTCTCATGGGTTAAAGTTTCTTAAAATCCAGCCAGACAGCATGATAGATTGTCTATAGATGGGGGAGAAGTCCCTCATTGTTTTTACAAGACTCTTGTTGACTCAATGTAATTGTGTTGGCCACTGAAAGCTAGACGTATTGTTCTCCAGACATTTCCAGTAACCATTGTATTGTAGTTGTGTATTGATAATGTAATTATCTTAGTAGCCATTGTCTAGTCGGTGACTCCCAGTTTACATGTACACCCTCAGTCTTTCTATGAACATCATTTAAATGAACATTGTCCATGCAGCTTGAAATTCCTCCAATGGGAGAAGCAATCTTGTCCAACCAATCGATGAGGACGCAGTGTATCCAAGTGGAAGGTTGTGGCTATAAAAAGGACTTCTTTAAGCCACCAGGGGTTGTTGATGGATGCTGATGGATCCAGTCTAAGCTCTTTGGAGCTGACTAGAGGATCAGGATATCTTATGGCTTCAATCTAGGGACTCCGGACCCGGTTGGAGACCATATCCACAGCCTAGGGATTTCGACTCCGGCTGCCAGGATTTTAACATCAAACCAGGACTACCTAAGGAGGACACTCAGGTTGGGACAGTTCAGTCACCTGTTACAGACTTTGCAGACCTCAGACAGCTTGGAACCTGTGAGGCATGGACATTCTAAATCCCTGGTGAGCCAGCGGAAGGGTGAGACTCTGTTGTCTGTTACATTTGTGTGTTTTGCTGGTTATGTGATATGTGCCGTTAATTGTTTGGGGATCCAATAAAGTCTAATTATTGTGGTTCCCTCACCCTGTGTTGTCTGAGTAGTGTTACGCCCACGGTTAAGGAGGCCGGCGTTCAGTTGGGATGAGCCCTGAGCCACGCTGTCTTTCTAAAGGCGGCGGGTTTTAGTGGACGAGAGCACCCACTGAGCCCCGTGTCTCCACACCTCCTATCCTCCTTTTATCGAAACTACTGCATTAAAATCTCCCCCCACTATCTTATTTGGGTCTACATCCACTCCCAATTTGTTGGTGATAAAGTCAAAGAAGGCTTTTTGTTCGGTATTAGGGGCGTATATATTGTGTATACTAAACTCTCCCTGCGGGCTAGTTAATTTGATATGTATGTACCTCCCACCATCATCACTGTCTTGGGACACTATTTCGTGAGTAAAGTGTTTGTTTATTAAGATCATTACCCCTGCCTTCCTTCCCTGGGATCCTGACACGACTACCGCCCCCACCCATAATTTTTGCATACGAAAAAAATCCCCTTTTTGCAGGTGGGTCTCCTGCAGTAGTGCGATATCTACCTTCAGTCTTTTAAGGTGTCGTAATATCATCATGCGCTTATGTGGAGACTTCAAACCTTTTACGTTCCAAGTGACTAATTTAACCATTATCCCAACATCTCGGGACATTTGTGTCGCTATATGTTCTCACTTGTGTGTGTCTTGGCGTCTTTCCCTGGTCTTTTCCCTGCCTTAACTCCGCTGCGTACTGACAACTATGTATTGCCTGGGCGCAACCTTGTGTCCTCTTCTTGGCATTAACTATAAACCTGTTGGCTACCCCCCAACTGCCCTCAGTTTTCTTTCGGTGTTCTTATAGCGTTGCTTTACATGAACCCAAGTATTCAACCTAAATCTATGGTCAACTAACAACCCCTCAACTGTCCCCCCCTTTACAATCAATCGTCTCGTCACTTCCATTTTTTCTGTGATGCTCCTGGCTCCGCAATCCCCTCTCAGCCCCCTAATTAACATTTACATATGGCCTGTCCCCCATTGTTCTGTTATCTAACACACCAGAGCAAGGCCTTCCTGGTCAATAACCGTGCCAGCATACAATGACCCCTCCCTCATTGCCCATACCTATTATTTGTTGCCTCTGGTCTCAATTTCACTTCACCTCCCATCAGCATAAGTAACCTGGCTACCAGAAGAGCGATTTATCAGTAGATACTAAAAAGAGAGAAACCCGGTCCCCCATAGATGTTAGGCTCCCCCTACACCCCCCATGGGGCAGGGCACCTTGGTCCATATAGATTGAAAAGGCGAGGGGAACTGAAGAGAAAAGAAAGGAAAAGCCTACAAGAGGGGGGAAAAAAAGGAAGAGGAAGTAAGAAGTGGAAAAGGAAGTGGAAGAGGAAGTAGGAAGTGGAAAAGGAAGTGGAAAAAGAAGTAGGAAGTGGAAAAGGAAGTAGGAAGTGGAAGAGGAAGTAGGAAGTGGAAAAGGAAGTGGAAGAGGAGGTAGGAAGTGGAAAAGGAAGTGGAAGAGGAAGTATGAAGTTGAAAAGGAAGTGGAAGAGGAAGTAGGAAGTGGAAGAGGAAGTGGAAAAGGAAATAGGAAGTGGAAGAGGAAGTAGGAAGTGGAAAAGGAAGTGGAAGAGTATGTAGGAAGTGGAAGAGGAAGTGGAAGTAGGATGTGGAAAAGGAAGTGGAAGAGGAAATAGGAAGTGGAAGAGGAAATGAAAGAGGAAGTAGGAAGTGGAAAAGGAAGTAAAAGAGGTAGTAGAAGTGGAAAAGGAAGTAAGAAGTGAAAGAGGAAGTGGGACAGGAGGTGAAAGTAGGAAGTGGAAGAGGAAGTGGAAGTAAGTTGGAAGTGGAAGAGGAAGTGGAAGTAGGAGGTGGAAGAGGAAGTAGGAAGTGGAAGAGGAAGTAGGAATTAGAAGAGGAAGTGGAAAAAGAAGTAGGAAGAGGTAGATGGGATGGTAAAGGAAGTGCAAGAGAAGTGGAAGAGGCAGTATGAGGTGGAAGTAGGAAGCGAAAGAGGTAGTGAAAGGGGAAGCAGGAAGCGGAAGGGGAGGCAGAAGAGGAAGTAGGAAGCGGAAGCAGAAAGTAAAGATGCAATAATAGACAGTAGATGTTTCTCATCCCCTGCATTCCGTCAGTCCCCTCTCTCTTGGGCCCCTCAGTTCAGTTCAAAAATATCGATTCTTCTCCCTGCAGCCTCTCTCATGGCGCTCCCCTCTTCTGGCCTCCAGGCCAACGTGACGGCGACCTCCTTGCTTTTGGACTTCCTGCATGTATCTCCTTCCCCTCCATCCAGTCGTTCCGGCCCAATGCCCGGCTCTCCTCCTCTTTTCCTTGCCGAGTATGTTGCCTCTCCAGGAAGTCCTCCGTCTGGTTTCTATTCTCCATCTTCTCCATCCATCTCTCCGCCTCACCCAAGTCTTTCGTCGCAAAAAGGGATCCATCACGTCTTGTTACTCTCAGTATTGCAGGATACAGCAGTTGGAATTTTATGCCTTTACGATACAGCGCGGTACAAATCTTACTAAAGGCTTTCCTTTTGCGTGTAACCTCCGCCGAGTAGTCACCGAAGATCAGCACCTTATGCCCTTGTAGAGACAGTGGGGTCCTCCTTCCTCTAAACGCTCGCAGTATCTCTTCTTTGTCTTTGTATTCCAAGTATTTTATTATCACTTGGCGCGGTCTTGTCACTCCCGTGCTGTCTTCCTTCCCATTTGTTCCTCCTGTGCCTGGACGCTCTCTTACAGGGCCCACTCTGTGCGCTCTTTCCACCCTGCATTTGTGCGTTAAACCTAGCGCCTTGGGGAGCTCTGCTTCACATATGTTGTCCAATTGCCGCATACTTATAGATTCCGGCAAGCCCACCAGCCTTAAATTGCTTCTTCTGGAGCGGTTTTCCAGATCCTCTAGTTTGTCTCTCATGGCCTGGGATCCCTCCACCATCTCCTGCAGCTGCCCCTTTAATGCTGCCACCTCGTCCTCTGTGTCAGAGATTCTTTGCTCCATCTCTGACATCCTGGCTCCCTGCTGTGCGATCTGTTCCTTTAAGGGTGCTAGCACTGCCCCCACCATAGCCTCTAGAGAGTCTTTGATCTTGTCTGCCAGGTGCACTGCCACTGCTCCAGCCAGACGGTCATAATCAATTTGCAGGCCTGGGAACTGCTCGTGCTGCTGGGCTGTCTGCTGCTGGGCTGTCTGCTGCTGGGCTGTCTGCTGCTGGTGCTGCTGGGCTATCTGCTGCTGGGGTGTCTGCTGCTGGTGCTGCTGGGCTGTCTGCTGCTGGTGCTGCTGGGCTGTCTGCTGCTGGTGCTGCTGGGCTGTCTGCTGCTGGTGCTGCTGGGCTGTCTGCTGCTGGTGCTGCTGGGCTGTCTGCTGCTGGAGTTGCTGGGCTGTCTGCTGCTGGAGTTGCTGGGCTGTCTGCTGTTGGAGTTGCTGGGCTGTCTGCTGTTCGTGCTGCTCGGCTGCCTGTTACACGTGTTGCCGAGCTTTTTGCTGCTCTCTCAGCTGCTCCCCCTCCTCCTCCTCCATCCGTCCCCGCTCACCTCCCTGCACACCGCCGCGGCCCGCGGCCGCCATTTTGCACTCCATGTGCACTGCTTTCTCTGCAGCACCCTGCTCCAGCTGTCTGCCACCGCTCCGGAGGAGGTAACGCTCCATGCACGGTCACCTCCCGCTCCTCGCCTCGCCTTCTCCGCCTCCTCCCCCGGCCGTGGGGCTCCTGTAGTCGGTGTGTGGGGCTGAGGAATGTGCGGAGCTCTGTCTCCCGCGTCCTCACATCACAGCGCCGGAACCGGAAGCTAGGTTTACTTTTATATAAGGGGTTAAAAAAAGGTTTGTCCAAAAAATTGGAGCACTTTCTGCGGCATTTTCTGCAACTTGTAGTGTTCTCATTTTTCGGGATATGGGGCTCACTGATGGCTTTTTTGTTTGCATTTTTAGCTGTACCATTTTTGCGCAGATGCTACGTTTTGACTCCCTGGTATTGCATTTTGCTGAAAATTTGCGAAGACCAAAAAACGTAACTTTGCCAGTTGGATTTTTTTTTACGGCTACGCCATCTACCGATCTAATTGATTAATTTTATATTTTGATAGACTGGGCATTTCTGAACTCTGCGATACCAAATGAGTGTATATTTTTTTAACCCTTTGATTTTTAGTGGGGCGAATGGAGAATGATTTAAACTTTTAGTAGTTTTTTTAATTCTATAAAACTTTTTTTTTTACTTATTTTTATTTTAATAGTCTCTCTAGGGGTAAGGATTAGCCGTCTGATCGCTTGTTCATTTCTGCTGATCAGAGCGGCAGAGCTCTGATCAGCTGAAATGCTGCTGTCCTGTTAAAGCCAGCCGGCTGTAACAGGATGTGAGTCATGATAGCGACAGGAGTCATCACATAACCCTGTGCTACCATGGCAACCATCGGCTTCCCATAATCGCGTTACGGGGCCTCCGATGGCGGTGTAGAAAGGAAATTGGAATAGTCATGGGCCCTCGTGTGGATTACCACAGACCTGCGTGTTTTTGGGGTTAATAAAGGAGTGAAATAGGGTATTGTTTTTATCTTATTTTGTGTTTGTGTTTATTTCTTTTCACTTCCAGATTAGTAATGGGGGTAGGGTTTTCATAGACCCTGCCATTACTAATCTAGAGCTTAGTGGCAGCTGTGAGCTGTTATTAACCCCTTATTAGCCTGATTGCCACCGCACCAGTGCAATCGGGAAGAGCCGGGTAAAGTGCCAGGATTGTCACATATAATGGATGTGACAATCCTGGGTGGCTGTGGGCTGCTATTGCTATAACGCGCCTGCTTTAATCTTATTTTATTTAATTTTCCTTTATTTATTTTTTATTTCCAAAGGTTCCGGATCATTATCCGGAGTTCCCTGAGAACTCCAGGCCCGGGTCCGGTACTCGGGTATTTTTAAAATCGCTCGGATCCTAAATTTTACAGTCCGGGTCTGTCCATCACTAATCAATAGACAAACAAAAAAGTGCATGGTGTTTATGTAGTTGTGTAAACAGAAATATGATATTCAAAATTAAAAATGACATGCCATAAGGCAAGCAAAATCAAGAAATGCAAGAAACTAAATTATTGAGTAAATGTATTAAATATTAGTTGTATCCAAACTATAATTAAATTGTTGTACAATGTTTTTCTCCACTTTTCTTAGATAATAATCTTTTTTCTTATTTTCTCATAGGCACTTCATTCAGGGAAAAGACCCAATCAAAATCAACATCTAAGTCACTGAGCGGGTCGCGTGAAGTACCTCAAAATTTGCAGACCACCACAGGTATGGTTTTAGCATACACAGACCTCTAAATTATGGATAAAAAAACTATTAAAAATAATTTTAACACAAACAGTCCCATTCTCACACCACATAAAAATACCCAATTAAAGAAAGCAGCCAAAGCTCTCATTGAGCCCAATAGGAGTCCTTGTGTCCAATCTATAAATAAAGTGACTCAAGTTGCGCAAGGGCCTTAAATAGGTTACCACCTCTAACCTCTGATCTATGGCCTTTATAATTAATTTGCTTGAGTCAGATTTATGGTACAATTGGAAATGTTTTGGTAGGGATTTTAGGTGTTCCGTCTCATGCAGAGTCTTTGTTTTCTCAATGTCCCTGATGTGCTCACGGACTCACACCTTTAACCCCCTAACCCCTGGACGATTTTTCCGTTTTTGTTTTTTGCTCCCCTTTTTCCGAGAGTCGTAACTTTTTTATTTTTCCCGTCAATCTTGCCATAAGAGGGCTTATTTTTTGCGGGACGTATTGGTCTTTTAAGTGAAACCATGAGTTTTACCATATATGGTACTGGAAAACAGCAAAAAATTTCCACGTGCGGAAAAATTACAAAAAAGTGTGATTGGACAATGGTTTATGGGGTACTTTATTCACCGTGTTCACTTTATGGTAAAACTGATGGGTGGGTGTGATACTTCAGGTTGGTATGAGTTCGTTGATACTAAACATGTTTAGGTTTACTTTTATCTAAGGGGTTAAAAAAAGGTTTGTCCAAAAAATTGGAGCACTTTCAGCGCCATTTTCTGCAACTTGTAGTGTTCTCATTTTTTGGGATATGGGGCTCACTGATGGCTTATTTGTTTGCATTTTTAGCTGAACGATTTCTGCGCAGATGCTACGTTTTGACTCCCTGGTATTGCATCTTGCTCAAAATTTGCGAAGACGAAAAAACTTAACTTTGCCGGTTGGAATTTTTTTTGTACGGCTACGCCGTCTACCGATTATGTTAATTCATTTTAGATTTTGATAGACTGGGCATTTCTGAACTCTGTGATACCAAATGAGTGTATATTTATTATTTTTTTAACCCTTTGATTTTTAGTGGGGCGAATGGGGAGTGATTTAAATTTTTAGTTGTTTTTTTTAATTCTTTAAAACTTTTTTTTAAACTTTTTTTATTTTAATAGTCCCCCTAGGGGTAAGGATTAGCTGTCTGATCGCTTGTTCATTTCTGCTGATCAGAGCGGCAGAGCTCTGATCAGCTGAAATGCTGCTGTCCTGTTACAACCAGCCGGCTGTAACAGGATGTGAGTCATGATAGCGACATGAGTTATGACATAACCCTGTGCTACCATGGCAACCATCGGTTTCCCGTGATCGCGTCACGGGGACTCCGATAGCGTAGAGGAAAGGAAATTTCCCTGCCATGGCCATTTACATTGCGCTGTCAGTAATTGACAGCGCAGTCTAAAAGATTAAAAGGCATGGATGAATCGTGGATCCACCCTTGCTTGTAAGCTACACATGTCTGCTGTTCAGATCAGCATATATGTGCGGAAATCGGTGCCGGTTTACTGCAGCAGCAGCCGACGATGATTACACCGCCATTATCTACGATGTACCCAGTACGTCCAATGTCTGTAAGAGGTTAAGTCCCTTGTGGTCATTCCTATGTAGATTTTCTGGCATGGATACTGGGCGTAATAAATCACGCCCTTAGAAGCACAAATATGTTGGTGATTTATTGTGTAAGTTTGTGTTCCTTACGATTTTTTAATGGGAATCTGTCACCAGATTTGGGGACTACAAGCTGTGTCCAATACCACTGAGTTCTTATATACAGCATTCCAAAATACTGTATATAAGAGCCTAGGCCGCTCTGTAAAACGGAAAAAGTACTTTTATAATACTCACCTAGGGTGGGTCCAGTCCAATGGGTGTCGCAGCTCTCCAGTGCGGTGCCTCCTCTTTCAGGTCTGACGCATCCTCTCTGCTGCGATCTTCGGCCTCCTTCTTCCCAGTACAGTGTGGATGATGTGTCTACGTCATCCACACGAGCCGACATTGCGGTCCTGCGCAGGCGCATTCATCTGCCCTGCTGATGAAAGTACTGTAATGTGCAGGCGCGAGGAAAGATTAACCCCTTCACGACCGGCCGACTTTACACTTTTCGGTATTTGTGGGGGGTTTGCCATTCTTCTGACAGACGTAACTTTTTTATTTTTCAGTCAATATGGTCATGTGAGGGCTAATTTTTTGCAGAATGAGCTGTAATTTTAAATGAAACTGAGTTTTACCATGCAGTGTACTGTAAAATGGCAAAAAAAATCCAAATGTGGAGAAATTGCAAAAAAAAGTGTGATTGCTCTATTGTTTTTGAGACATTTTATTCACTGTGTTCACTATATGGTAAACCTGATGTGCTGCTGTGATGCCTGAGGTTACTGCAAGTTTGTAGACACCAAACATGAATAGGTTTACTTTAATCTAAGGGGTTAAAAAAATAATCAGAAGTTTGTCCGAAAAAAGTGACAGACGTTTTGCGCCATTTTCTGAGACCCATAGCGTTCTCATTTTTTTAAATCTATGGCTCAGTGATGGCTTTTTTTAGTATCTCGAGCTGACGTTTTTAACAGTATCATTTTTGCGCAGATGCTATGTGTTCATTGCCTGTTATTGCATTTTGCTTAAGATTTGTGGCAACCAAAAAGCGTAATTTTGGCATTTGGAATTTTTTTGCTGCTACGCCGTTTAAAAATCAGAACAAATGATTTTATATTTTGATAGATCGGGCTGAAGACAGCGATACCAAATGTGTGAATATTTTTTTTTTAACCCTTTATTTTTCAGTGGGGCAAAAGAGGGATGATTTAAACTTTTAGGTGTTTTTACTTTTTTTTTTACTTTTTCAAAACTTTTTCTTACATTTTTTTTTAAATTTGACTAGTACCCCTAGGGGGCTATTAGGATCAGCTGTCTGATCACTCATTTATTTATCCCAATCAGAGCAGCACAATTTAGACTGGGAGAAATTATCATCTCTTGTAACAGCCAGTATTTGGCTTTTTCTTACAGGACCTGAGTCATGTGAGCTACAGGAGTCATCACATGACCCTGTGCTATCATGATAGCCACCAGATCGTTAATGGGTTAAAGATCTCTTACGCATATGCACTACAATACATGGATCTGCTTTGAGCAGGGCAGATCAAAGTGCGCCTGCGTAGGACCTCAATGCCAGCTAGTGAGCATGATGTACGACGCGTCATGCACATGGGCCTCAGAAGAAGGAGGATGGCGATCGCCGCAGAGAGGAAATGCCGGACTAGAGAGAGGAGGCAATGGGTTTGAGATAATGATCAATAACTTTGCTAGCTATTTCATCATCAGCTGACGGTCTCCTTTTTTTCTCAGCCCCAGATCCCCTTGAGTGGAGCCCCAAAAATTGGTCTGTGCGATTTCTTCCTGTAAGCTCCCAAAGTAAGTCTGCCATCTTGTCTTTCTTCTTCCTGCTCCAGCTGTAAGGCTACTTTCACATTTGACAGGATGCAAACCGCATATGACCGGATCCTGTGGATTGAATGTGCAACGCATGCAACCGCAATTGTTATTTTATTGTATGCTTCTACTTCTACTTGTGATGGATGAAGGGGAACACAGAATTTATCGTCTGGCACTGGAGTCAGCTGATCGGGAATAAGCTGAACTCCTGATCTCACAGCCCGCACACGCTGTGATGGATGCAGGTTAACAGCAATCACTGCCTGCTTCCGATCACGTGTGACCATGTTCGGGCTGTGTGGTCATGAGTTCAGCTGAGTTCAGATCAGCTGACTCCAGTGTTGCCCGATTACTTGTTCTGTGTCCCCCTGCATCTATCGCAGAGTGTTCGGGCTGGAGTTCAACAGAGTTCAGATCAGCTGACTCCAGTGTCGGACGAATTCAGCTGACCTCACAGGCAGCACACGCTGCGATGGATGCAGGGGGACCCAGAACAAGTAATCGGCCAACACTGGAGTCAGCTGATCAGATTACTTGATCTGCTGGCTGTATGGTTAGAAGTAGGGATGAGGGAGCACTAAAATGCTCGGGTTCTCGGTAGCCCATGAGTATTTTTTTTTAAATTCATTAAAAAATAAACAAAAACCCCAAACACATAACCCTAACTCTAGGGTTAGGGGGTAAAAAAAATAAAATGTGTGGACTCCCGCTGCATTTTCTATTGCTAAGGTAACCCAAGCAGCTACTGGCTGCTAACCCCCACTGCTTATATGACCTAAATATAAATATATATATATATAAAGCCTGAGATTGCTAATGTCAGGCCAAGTTTGACCCGGCCATTAAGAATCTCCAATAAAGGGTTAAAAAAAAGACATCACACAGAAAAAATACTTTATTAGAAAAAAATACACAGACACTTTATTAGAAATAAATACACAGACACACTTAGGGACTCCATCTTTATTACTCCTTCTCACCCCTTCACGATCCTGGTCTTCTGTCTGAGAGAGAGGGAGATTTCTGTATTGACCATGCCAAGCTGCTTTCTGGGCATGCTCAGTACAAAAAACAGGATTCTGTCTATCAGGATCCGGCGACTTCCGGTACAGCAGGATCGGGGTCATTGAAATACATTGCAGGTACCACTGCATGTACTAATACAGATGGCCACCTGGTGGCGCTATAACAACACAAAAATCTAATATCACCCATGTAACGCAGCCTAAGCCTCAAAGGCTACCATTACTATTACCGATAGAGCTAACAGCCATGAATCATCGTGATCCGGACTCACCTATAAAGTGCACTTATAACTGGATGTTTTGAGTAGCCCTGACACGCGTTTCTCACCTGGCTTCCTCGCTTGAGGAAAGTGTAATGTGTATGTTTTATTATGTGGTGTCTTGGGCGAGATCGTCGCTGTTTGGGCGCGTGCAGGGGGTGGGACGCCGCACATAGAGTCCGCCTCATCCAGTCATTCCAGGGGAAGCGTGGATCTGAAGAATACTTCCACTAACGTCAGTTAACCCATGCATCCTTCTAAGGAAGCTCCCTTGGTGGGGACTCATGCTGAGGCAGCCCCGCACATGCGCACCCAACGAGACCATATCTACTACTGGCAAGTGAAAGGGCACGACCAGGGTGGTAAGAAAATCATCCAAACATAAGGAGAATCAGCCTTAGCCTAAAGAATATGACCATGTATAGTCCTTAAAAGATTTTCTAATGTCCCTATATCATGCAGAGACAAAATTCATATAGTAATATGTGTATATATATATATACCCCTAGATTCTAAATGGACCTTGCGATACCACAAATTTTCAATCCTGTGGGACCACAGTCATGGCGCAGCTTGAAATGTCTCTGGATCATCCTCAGGGAATCAAGATCCACAACATCACACACCGCAATTATGTCCCTAACATGTTCCCTCGTGCGGACGCGTTGTTCCCTTGATGTTAACCCAATATAAATTAGGCTACAGCCACATACTGCATAATAGATAACGTGACTTTTACTGCATGATTTGTAACTTTTTATTTTATACTCTTTAGGTCCATCCCAAGCTGACAACATCTCTGGGCAGACAAAAGGAAAACAACCAAATTTGGGACTCCCTTTCTCAATGCGAGATACCACCCTAGGTACGTAATGGTTCTTCACCAGCATATCCTTTAGGCTTTTCCCCCTTCTAACAGGTAAGAGTGGGCGATGAGTAAAACGTCGTTCAAACTCTAGTCGGTCTTCAGTAACGACCAGTGTTTGTTCAAGATCTGCCTGATCGCCCCCCTCTGACTGTTAACTTGGAGATGAAATGTATCTGTGAGGAAAAAGATTCTTCCCTCTTACTTGTTGATAATAATTGTACCCGTGGAGAACCCTTTTCTGTCTGGTACCCCATTTTTATATTATAGTCCAGAAAAACAATTGCCTCCCGATCTGCCTTATAGGTTAGTTTGATGTTATATGGGTTATTGTTCAACCAAGTCATGAAGCTCTGCAGTTCAGGACCGGTACCCCTTCAGATAATAAAGATGTCATCTATCTTACCACCTAGTGTAAAATTAATAGATTAGGGATAAGCCAAATGGACGACAATGTTTTAATTTTGTTACATACATTTTTCCTTCTGAGTCTTCTGATACCATACCAAAAAAATATTCAATGCACATGATTCAAAAGATAGATTTTCAGCGTAGTTTCTCCTTGATGAAAAATTAACCTTGAAATGGTAGCCTCATTTTAACCAAAACCTGGTATTAATAATTGGACAAATTGAAGAAGGACATGGCATTTGATTTACGAGTAATGCAACAACCTTTTCCCAGTTGATCAGTTTTAGACATCCTTAAAATTATCATTAGTGATGACTAGATATGGGCGAATGCTAAAATATTCGGGTTCGGATTGTTCAAATCCAATAATTTCTACATTTGTGTATTCATACCGAATAACGAACCCAATCCATGTCAATGGGAAACTCGAATAATTTTCCAGAGGACGTTGGAAATAGGCCTGCGAGGGCTGTAAAAATATTGCAATGGATGGAAAATTGTTGAAACTGAATGGCAACAGCATGCGGAAGATGCCTGAATGTATTTCTGACTCACATTTTATTTCTGGGAGTAATTTTGCCAAAGTATTACGCCACTTTTATGGATAGTAGTGGTCACTCAGTTCAATGAGGTCAGGTTACCTGCGATCATAGGTGGATGACAATGGGCAGCTCCAGCTGTGACCGCAAATAACCTAAGTTACGTCACCACACATCGCTGCGACTCATTCTCTGCCTTAAGATCACAGCGGGTGGTCATATTCTATGCCCACGCACTGTCACTTCAGATGTAGCAGAGCTGGAATCGTTATGGGACCTCGTGTGGATTACATCAGACCTGGGTATTTTTGGGGTTAATAAAGGAGTGAAAGAGGGTGTTGTTTTTATCTTATTTTGTGTTTGTGTTTATTTATTTTCACTTACAGATTAGTAATGGGGGTAGGGTTTTCATAGACCCTGCCATTGCTAATCTAGGGCTTAGTGGCAGATGTGAGCTGTTATTAACCCCTTATTAGCCTGATTGCCACCGCACCAGGGGAATCGGGAAGAATCGGGTAGAGTGCCAGGATTGTCACATCTAATGGATGTGACAATCCTGAGTGGCTGTGGGCTGCTATTGTTATAACGCGCCTGCTTTATTCTTATTTTCTTTATCGTTCCTTCCATGGGAGACCCAAACCATGGGTGTATAGCTACTGCCCCCGGAGGACACACAAAGTTACTACACTCAAAAACGTGTAGCTCCTCCCTCCTAGCATATACACCCCCTGCTAGCCAGATCTAGCCAGTTTCTTGCTTTGTGTCAGGAGGATCACACACACGCATGCATCCTTTTTTGATTTTTCATTTTTTCTAAAGATTTGGAAGAAAAGCGGGTCCACTGGACTCCCGGCATGTCCCTTCACACTCCCCTGGCGGCAGTGCTGTTAAGGTTGACTTCAGGGCAGGAGCCCTTCATGCCGCGCTCCTTCACCATCCCTTAGGGGCTCTGGCTTGAAGTTGGAGCCAACACGGTTCTCACTGCCTTGCAGGAGACCGGCCTCCATCCGCAGGCCTTGTGCAGGACCCTGCTGGACGGAGCACTGACCCCCACCCCACAGGGACTGGGCCCTGCGTCTCAAAGCTAAGTATAGAGACTTTTATTCAGAGGGTCCTTCTGCATTGTGGAGCACTTTTATTGTGGGGGACAGTGATTGCTTGATAATGCTGCTTTCTTCAGCGCTCTATTGGGAGACCCAGACGATTGGGGGTATAGCTACTGCCCTCTGGAGGCCACACAAAGCACTACATCAAAAGTGCAAGGCCCCTCCCCCTCTGGCTATACCCCCCCGTGGTATCACGGGTTCTCCAGTTTTAGCTTTGTGTGCGAAGGAGGTCAGACATTCCATGCATAGCTCCACAGATTTTAGTCAGCAGTAGCTGCTGACTATTTCGGATGGAAGAAAAGAGGACACATATAGTGTCCCCAGCATGCTCCCTTCTCACCCCTGGATGGTGTTGTAAGGTTGAGGTACCTATTGCTGGTACAGGGCTGGAGCCTGACATGCTGTTTTCCTTCCACATCCCCTTGTAGGGCTCTGTGGAAGTGGGATCCTGCCGGCCTCTCAGCTCTGACGCCGGGCTCCATCCACAGACCCATTAGAACCTGATGGAGACGGAGCAGGAGTACGATCAGGGACAGGCCCTGCATCATACAGGTACTCTGTGTCCCCGGCAGGCACAGACACACTCCGGGCTGGCTGGGTGTTGTAGTGCGCCGGGGACCGCAACGTTGGAGTTAGTGTCCCTACAGATTACTGGGGGATTTTTTGTGTATGGGAACGCAGCGCCGACCCCCTCTGGACCGGGCGGCGCTGCTGTGACTTGTGGTGCGCCGGGGATCCGCCGTCCGCGCTTTTACGGCGGCGGCGGTTATAAATTGAGTCCCCGGCTTTCTGGGCCTAGGACGCCGGCAGCTCCGATTCGTTCCCGCCCCCACCCTGTCTTTCAGGGTAGGGGAGAGACGCTGTTCGCTAGCAGCGACGAGGGCTGGAGCCTGATTTACATGCTCCAGCCCTCACACTAGGCACAGAGGGAAGCAGGCTTCCCGCTCTTAGCCAGGAACGCCCAGGGCCCGCCCCCCTTCTCTCTCAGACGCCGGCAGCCATTACATGCAGTCTGGCTGGAGGAAGGACGCAAGGCTCTGGGAGACCTGGACTAGGGGCTATCTGGCGACCACACACCCGCTTTTTAAGCGGGCGGTAAGCGATTTGTCTGTGCTGGTCCCTCTAGTGCCTCACGGTGTATCGGTGTACTGTACAGATATATAGATATTGTATTTCTTGCACTGTGAGGTCGCTTCTGGCTGCATCTCCCAGATCACTCTGTGGAAGCAGCAACATGCCATCCTCAAAACGCAAGGCTGCCAAGGCCAGGGCTGTGTGTGCTGCGTGTGCTGCATGTGGGGCTAATCTACCAGCAGGCTCCCATTGTGTGCAATGCTCCGACCCGGTGCTGCTTCGCCAGCCGGAGTCAGGAGAGGTAGTGACCCAGGCTGAGACGCTTGTAAGTTCTGCCCCGGTGACAGGGACAGACTTTGCAGTTTTTGCGGATAATATGTCTGTGTCTATGGCAAAAATCCTTGAAACCTTGCAATCTATGCATGGGGCTCAGTCTTTGGGCACGGCGAGGCCTCTGTCCTCAGGTCCCCCTCACTTGGAATTAATCCAGCCCACAGGGGGGTCCCCGGCTTCACAGGCCGAGGATTATGACTCAGATGATAGCCCCAGCCACCCTAAGCGAGCTCGCTGGGAAAGACCCTCGACGTCATCACACTGCTCAGGGTCTCAGCGCAATCAGTCTCCCTGTGATGTGTCTGATGAGAGTGATCAGGAATCCATTCCTGGAACCCCTCTCAACCTGGATACCCCTGATGGGGATGCCATGGTAAACGACCTTATCTCAGCCATCAATAGGCTGTTGGATATTTCTCCCCCAGCCCCTTCAGCAGAAGAGGCGGCTGCGGAGCAGGAGAAGTTTCGTTTCCTTTATCCCAAGCGTAAATTGAGTGCTTTGTTGGATCACGCTGACTTCAGAGAATCAATCCAGAAGCACGACGCTCACCCAGAAAGGCGTTTCTCTAAACGATCTAAAGATACGCGTTTCCCTTTCCCCCCTGAGGTGGTCAAGCGCTGGACCCAGTGTCCAAAGGTAGACCCCCCGATTTCCAAACTCGCAGCTAGGTCCATAGTTGCAGTGGAGGATGGCGCTTCACTTAAAGATGCCAATGACAGACAGATGGACCTTTGGTTAAAATCTGTCTATGAAGCTATCGGCGCGTCGTTTGCTCCGGCATTCGCAGCCGTATGGGCACTCCAGGCTATTTCAGCTGGCTTAGCAAAAGTGGATGCTATCATACATCCAGCAGTGCCGCAAGTGGCGCACCTTACCACGCAGATGTCGGCGTTTGCGTCTTACGCTATCAATGCGGTCCTAGAATCTACCAGTCGCACCTCAATGGCGTCCGCCAATTCGGTAGTTTTGCGCAGAGCCTTGTGGTTAAAGGACTGGAAAGCAGATGCTGGTTCCAAAAAATGTTTAACCAGTTTGCCTTTATCTAGAGATAGACTGTTTGGCGAGCCATTGGCTGATATCATTAAGCAGTCCAAGGGTAAAGACTCCTCTTTACCACAACCCAGAACAACCAAACCTCAGCAGAAAAAGTGGCAGCAGAGGTTTCAGTCCTTTCGAGGTTCGGGCAAGACACCATTTACCTCGTCCAAAGGGACTCAGAGGACGCAAAGAAACTCAGATTCGTGGCGGGCTCACACGCGCCCCAAGAAAGCAAATGGAGGTACCGCTTCCAAAGCGGCTACCTCATGACTTCCAGCCCCCTCCCTCCGCATCGCCGGTCGGGGGCAGGCTCTCCCGCTTTTCCGGCATTTGGATGTCACAGGTCAAAGACCGGTGGGTGACGGACATTTTGTCTCGCGGGTACAGAATCGAGTTTAATTCTCGTCCTCCAGCTCGGTTCTTCAGAACCTCCCCACATCCAGACCGAGCAGATGCTCTGCTGCAGGCGGTGGACTCCCTAAGAGCGGAAGGAGTGGTGATCCCAGTCCCTCCTCAGGAACAAGGGCAAGGGTTTTACTCCAATCTCTTTGTGGTTCCAAAAAAGGACGGCTCGTTCCGTCCTGTTCTGGACCTAAAACGGCTCAACAAACATGTGCACGCCAGGAAGTTCCGGATGGAAACCCTGCGTTCTGTCATTGCCTCAATGTCCAGAGGAGACTTCCTTGCCTCAATAGACATCAAAGATGCTTATCTCCACGTGCCAATTGCTACAGAACATCAACGTTTTCTACGTTTTGTGATAGGAGACGACCATTTTCAGTTCGTAGCTCTGCCATTTGGTCTGGCGACAGCCCCACGGGTCTTCACCAAGGTCATGGCGGCGGTGGTAGCAGTCTTGCACTCTCAGGGACACTCGGTGATCCCTTACCTAGACGATTTATTGGTCAAAGCTCCCTCTCAAGAGGCATGTCAGCACAGCCTGAATGCTACGCTGGAGACCCTACAGTCTTTCGGATGGATCATCAACTTTCCAAAGTCGATCCTATCACCGACTCAATCACTAACGTATCTTGGCATGGAGTTTCATACTCTAGCAGCGATAGTGAAGCTTCCGCTGGACAAGCAGCGGTCACTACAGACAGGGGTGCAATCTCTTCTGCAGGGCCAGTTGCATCCCTTGCGGCGCCTCATGCATTTCCTAGGGAAGATGGTGGCAGCCATGGAAGCAGTTCCCTTTGCGCAGTTTCATCTGCGCCCACTTCAATGGGACATTCTCCGCCAATGGGACGGGAAGTCAACGTCCCTGGACAGGAAAGTCTCGCTTTCCCAGACGGCCAAGGACTCCCTACAATGGTGGCTCCTTCCCACCTCATTGTCTCAGGGAAGATCCTTCCTGCCCCCATCCTGGGCAGTAGTCACGACAGATGCGAGTCTGTCAGGGTGGGGAGCAGTATTTCTCCACCACAGGGCTCAGGGGACGTGGACTCCGCAGGAGTCCACCCTTCAGATCAATGTTCTGGAGATCAGAGCAGTGTATCTTGCTCTACTGGCCTTCCAACAGTGGCTGGAAGGAAAGCAGATCCGAATCCAATCGGACAACTCCACAGCGGTGGCATACATCAACCACCAAGGAGGGACGCGCAGTCGGCAAGCCTTCCAAGAAGTCCGGCGCATTCTAATGTGGGTGGAGGACAGAGCATCCACCATATCCGCGGTTCACATCCCAGGCGTAGAAAACTGGGAAGCAGACTTCCTCAGTCGCCAGGGCATGGACGCAGGGGAATGGTCCCTTCACCCGGACGTGTTTCAGGAAATCTGTCGCCGCTGGGGAGTGCCGGACGTCGACCTAATGGCATCCCGGCACAACAACAAGGTCCCGGCATTCATGGCGAGGTCGCGCGATCAAAGAGCTCTGGCGGCAGACGCCTTGGTTCAAGATTGGTCGCAGTTTCAGCTCCCATACGTGTTTCCGCCTCTGGCGCTCTTGCCCAGAGTGCTACGCAAGATCAGATCCGAGTGCAGCCGCATCATACTTGTCGCTCCAGACTGGCCGAGGAGGTCGTGGTATCCGGATCTGTGGCATCTCACGATCGGTCGACCGTGGTCACTGCCAGACCGACCAGACTTACTGTCCCAAGGGCCGTTTTTCCATCAGAATTCTGCGGCCCTGAACCTGACTGTGTGGCCATTGAGTCCTGGATCCTAGCATCTGCTGGATTATCTCAGGGAGTCGTTGCCACAATGAGACAAGCTAGAAAGTCGAATTCGGCTAAGATCTACCACAGAACGTGGAAGATTTTCTTGTCCTGGTGCTCTGCTCAGGGAGTGTCTCCCTGGCCATTTGCATTGCCCAAGTTTCTTTCCTTCCTGCAATCGGGGTTAGAAAAGGGCTTGTCGCTCAGCTCCCTTAAAGGGCAAGTTTCGGCACTATCCGTGTTTTTTCAGAAGCGTCTAGCACGTCTTTCTAAGGTGCGCACGTTCCTGCAGGGGGTCTGTCATATTGTGCCCCCGTACAAGCGGCCGTTAGATCCATGGGATCTGAACAGGGTACTAGTTGCTCTCCAGAAGCCGCCCTTCGAGCCTCTGAAGGAAGTTTCCTTTTCTCGGCTGTCACAGAAAGTGGCGTTTCTTGTTGCGATCACATCGCTTCGGCGAGTGTCTGAGCTAGCAGCGCTGTCATCCAAGGCTCCCTTCCTGGTGTTCCACCAGGACAAGGTAGTGCTGCGCCCTATTCCGGAGTTTCTCCCTAAGGTCGTATCCTCTTTTCATCTTAATCAGGATATATCCTTGCCTTCTTTTTGTCCTCATCCGGTTCACCGGTATGAAAAGGACTTACGTTTGCTAGATCTGGTGAGAGCACTCAGAATCTACATTTCCCGAACGGCGCCCATGCGCCGTGCCGATGCACTTTTTGTCCTTGTCGCTGGTCCGCGCAAGGGGTTGCAGGCTTCTAAAGCCACCCTGGCTCGATGGATCAAAGAACCAATTCTAGAGGCCTACCGTTCTGCGGGGCTTCCGGTTCCTTCAGGGCTAAAAGCCCACTCAACCAGAGCCGTGGGTGCGTCCTGGGCATTTCGTCACCAGGCTTCGGCTCAACAGGTGTGCCAGGCAGCTACCTGGTCCAGTCTGCACACTTTCACCAAGCATTATCAGGTGCATACCTATGCTTCGGCGGATGCCAGCTTAGGTAGAAGAGTTCTGCAGGCGGCAGTGACACCCCCGTAGGGGAGGGCTGTTTTGCAGCTCTAACATGAGGTATTTCTTTACCCACCCAGGGACAGCTTTTGGACGTCCCAATCGTCTGGGTCTCCCAATAGAGCGCTGAAGAAGAAGGGAATTTTGTTACTTACCGTAAATTCCTTTTCTTCTAGCTCTTATTGGGAGACCCAGCACCCGCCCTGTTGTCCTTCGGGATGTTTTTTTGTTGTTTGCGGGTACACATGTTGTTCATGTTGAACGGTTTTTCAGTTCTCCGATGTTATTCGGAGTTAATTTGTTTAAACCAGTTATTGGCTTCCTCCTTCTTGCTTTGGCACTAAAACTGGAGAACCCGTGATACCACGGGGGGGGTATAGCCAGAGGGGGAGGGGCCTTGCACTTTTGATGTAGTGCTTTGTGTGGCCTCCAGAGGGCAGTAGCTATACCCCCAATCGTCTGGGTCTCCCAATAAGAGCTAGAAGAAAAGGAATTTACGGTAAGTAACAAAATTCCCTTCTTTCTACTGTGTTTCCGGCCGGTTCCACGGTTTTTACTGAGAACCGCGCCGACGATGCCTGATTCTCGGCCGCATGCATAACTCTAGGCCCCGGCTTCAGCCGCGGCCTAGTTTCGTTTCGTCCCCCTGCATGTCAGTCATGCAGGGGGACACTGCAGCGCCGCCCGCCGGCCGCTCTGCACAGGGGAGGACGCTCCTTTTTGAGGAGATCATTCCCTCCCCTGTACATCTCCTTCGCCCTCCGATTCCCGCTCCTGGGTTAACCCCCGCCCCCCCCCTCACTCTGGCGCCATTTTCTCAGCGTCTTAGTACACTGGTCGGCGCTGGCTGCTCTGCAGCAGAGGGAGGGAATACTGGCTGGGGGTCCAGGATTGGAATTCGTATGGCACTCATAATAGCGGCCTGATAAGTCACAACCTCTGGTTGTGCACTTTTATACACTCTCAGGGCATTCTGTAGGAGTTAATTCTTTATTTTAGAACCTCCTCCTCAGCAGCATGTCTCACTCCAGCAGCAAAGCTCCAGGCTGTACACTACATGTTCTGCATGTAACCTCATATTGCCTGAACCGGCACACTGTAATGGTTCTTGTGTGGTGGATGGGTATTCTAGATATTCTAGACAGAGCCCCCACCTCTGCAGCATGTCTGAGGCTGCAGGCTGTTTTGTATTATCCACTGCAGGTAGTCTCGTACGGCTATACCGAGCTCATAACCACTGTGGCCCCTCAGCATGGGGGCTCATTAATGGTCCCTCCAGCTGCTCCGGTTTCGGTGGCTGACCCCCGTGGGAATCCTATTTCCAGGAGTCGGCTGTCCCGGCATCTGCTGAGCATGCAGCCCCCTTCTCAGGGCGTTTTCTGCTTCGCTCAGCAAAGCTCACAAGGGACTCTCCTTCTGGGCTCAGACCCCGTCCTCCTGACAGGGAGACGCAGGGTCCCCTGTCCTCCCCGTCCCGCAGCTCCGATTTCGAGCTGACTCACTGGACGAGGAGGATGTCTCTACCACGGGCACGGACGGATCCGTCCGTACGTGACGCAGCTGCGAATGATTGGATGCGTCCATTATTCTTGTACTGGACCTCCATCCGCCTGATCAGGGGAGTATTCCCCGCTGACAGAAAGGCATCAGTATACCTTTAACAGGACGAGGAGTGTGTTCCTTAACCACTCCAGTTTTCAGCCTGCTGCGTCCAAGCCCACAGCCTATCCTGCAGACCCCACAGCGGGGTTCTGCGGCCTGTCTCCCCCTCCCATCAGAGGTGCTCAAGGAGTGTACTCATTCGCCAAGGGTAGCCACTCCGGTGTCTAGACTTTCAGCCCGGTTAGTTGTATCAGTGGCTGACGGCACCTCTATATGGATTCTACGGTACATTAATTTTGTACTGGACCTCAATCCACCGGTGTTACCTTATCTAGGTGAACACAACGTGTGTTCCTTAACCACTCCAGTTTTCAGGCCCCTGTGACTAGCCCAGGGTCCGCTCTGACACTCGCTTCCCATGAAGCGTGATTCTGAGGACTGTGTTTCCCCTGTCCACCAATGGTGGTCAAGAAGTGGGCTCATTCACCTCAGGTGGCTCAGCCCGGACCGTTATGTCAGTGGCTGATGGCTCCTCACTTAAGGTTCTGCGGTCCGCCCGGTTGTCCTTTGGGCCAAGTTGGTATAAGGACGGCAGGAGCTTCGTTCTCCTCAGCTTTACAGCAGTGCGGTTTTTTTGTACCTTCTCTGCTTCTCTGGAGGAGATGCATTCTCTCACAGGGACTCTATGCCCAAAACGGTTGCCTGAACTTCCAGACTTCACTCTTTTCATCCTCTGCCAGGTCTGCCATGCTGGACGCCGCACGGCGGTGGTCTGGGCTACCTTCCTCGCTATCCGCAGGCTCCTGTGGCTTCGGAATTGGAAGGCAGATGCCTCTATGGAGGTTCCTTGCTGGGCTCCCCCTTGGTGGGACCAGTTTCCCCGGAACCAACTGGGTGAAAATAAGGAAGCTCTTGGCGGGGAGTGTTCTTCCTTGCCACAAACCTAAGCCAGGGAACCTGTCCATGGCAGGAATCAGTTGAGGTTTCGGTGGTTTCCGTTCCTCCATCTGATCGTCCTCTAGCTCGGCCCAGGTTCATAGAACCAAATGGCTCGAAGCTGCGTCTTCAGAAGACCGCAGGAGATGCTGTCACTGACTCAGCTTCCTCCGAGCTATTTAGCCACGCCCCTTGGTCGTGGCAGGCCCTCTCCACTTGGCGACGTAGGGTTCTAACACGTCTCCGTTCAGTGGGGGCGAGATTATATCTCCCTTGGCTACAGGATGGACTTCTGTCCAGCCGCCAAACAGATTTTTTCTGTCAACTCCTCCCGGCTACAAGGCCGCCGCCTTCTCACAGGCTGTGGCATTTCTTGCTGGCCAATGGAGTAATTGTACCGGTTCCCGACTGGGAACGGTTCTGAGATTTTTGCTTAAATCTATTCCTAGTCCCCGAAGAGGGCGGTGCCTTCCGACCTGGATCTTTAGCCTTTCAAGCATAGCCAGGTGGGGCGTCTTCACATGGAGTCTCGGTTTTGTTCCGTGTGTTTTCTTCACCGGATCAATCAAGAACCCAAGGAGATTTTCTAGTAGCCATCGGCATCAGAGATGCCTATCGACAGGAGTCAATCGCAGTTTCACACCAGCGTTGACTACGTTTTGACAATCGGAGTGGTCCAATTCGTGGCTCTTCCCTTGGGGTTAGCCAAGGCCCCTCGAGTATTCTTATTGGGGCAGCTGTGTTTAGGGTCCTGCCCCCCTAGGGTTTGGCAGTGATCTTTTGCCCTGGACGGCCTTCTTGTCGGGGCTTCATCCAGTGCTGACTCTTAGCAGAGTGCTTCGTTCACTCTCGCCACTCTGTCCTATTCGGGTGGCAAGTCCACTCTGACTCGAACCAGAGGTTCACAGGGCGTCAATGGAAGCGGTTCCTCGCCCAGTTTCTCCTGCGTCCTCTGAGACTGGATGTTTTCCGCTGTACAAGCGAACTCAATCCTCCCACGGGGTGGTGGCTTCGCCACTGACCAGGGGCTCGTTTCAGTGGTGGCTTCGGCCACTCTGTCTCAGGGGCGCTCCTTTCTGGCCCGTCCCGGGTGATCTTCACCAGGATGCTAGCCTATCCGCCTTGGGAGCAGTATATCTCCACCGTGGAGCGCAGGGCGCTTGGACTCTGTCCGAATCAGCCCTCTGGATCAATGTGCTGGAAATCAGAGCTGTATTTCTGGCTCTCTAAGCCTTCACCATCTGTGGGCGGCTAGGCACATTCGAGTCCAGTCGGACAACGTGACAGCGTTTTCCTACATCAGCTTCCAGGGCGGGACACTCAGCCGCCTGGCAAGCTTGGCGGCTCAACATTCTTCAGTGGACAAGGTACTCCTAGTCCACCGTATCCGCAGTCCACATCCTAGATGTGAAAACTACGAGGCAGGCTATTTCAGCTGTCCAACCGTGGTCCACAATCCTCAGGTTTTGCGGTAGACACACTGGTTCATGTTTGACCCCAGCTTTGTCTCTTTTCGAAGTTCACCCTCTACCTCTTGTCCAGAGTCCTGCGCAAGATCGGTAAAGGGGGCCGTCGGGTCATTCTTCCAGACTGACCCAAGCAGGCTTGGTACTCTGACCTGCTCCTTCTGTCCGTTGGGTTGCCATGGCATCTTCCGGACCGTTCAGACCTTTTCTCAAGAGGTCCGTTTTTTCCCGTCAGAATTCTGGATTCTCAGATTGACGGCGTAGCTCTTGAGTCCTGGATCTTGGCGACTTCTGATATCCTTCCTGAAGTCATCTCCGCTATGACTCGAGCTCCAAAGTGTCCTTTGACCTTTTTGGCCTTGCCGACCCTCCTGTCCCTTCCACAGTCCGGTCTACAGCTAGGACTATCCCTCATTAAGGGACAGGTCTCGGCTCTGTCAGTATGTGCCAGCGGCGTATCGTCCGGCTGGCTCCGGTGCGCTCCTTTAAGGGCGCATCTCACATCATTCCGCTTTTCCGGCGGCCTATGGAGACCTGGGACCTTGATCCGGTCCTCCCGGTTCCCGGAAACCCCCCTTTGCGCCTCTTGGGGAGGTTTCGTTGTTTCATCTTTCACAGAAAGTACTCTTTCTAGTGGCTATAATTTCCCGCCAGAGAGTTCTGGCTGCACTCTTTCGGAGTCGCCCCCTTTGTTTTTGGTCTTTTGCATCAAGACAAGGTGGTCTTCGTCCGACTCCGGCCTTTTTTCCCTAAGGTGGTCTCTGCCACCTTATCCGGGGCAATTTTCCTGCCTTCCTTTGGTCCGGCTCCTGTTCATCGCTTGAGGAAGCGTTGCATCTCCTGGATCTGGTGCGGGCGCTCCGGATCTATGTGTCTCGCACCGCCGTTATTAGGCGGTGCACCTCTCGGGTGCTGACTGTTCGTCAGCGTAACGGTCTCTCGGCATCTAAGCCGACCCTGATGTTGGCTTAGGTCGGCCATTTCCGAGACCTACGAGTGTAATCAAGTGCCTTCCCCGCCGGGGATCAGAGCACATTTGGTCAGTCCTGTCGGCGCCTTTTTTTGGGCTTTCAGGCACCAGGTTACGGCTCAGTAGGTCTGTCAGACTGCAGCTCGAATTAGTCTGCATACTTTTTCGAAGTACTTCCCAAGGCATGCTCATGCCTTGGCAGACGTGGGCTTGGGCAGACGCATTTTTCCGGCGTCTGTCGCCCATTTGTGAAGTTAGGTTTGCCTGCTTCTCAGTTGTCTGTTTATTCCCACCCATGGACTGCTTTGGAACGTCCCATGGTTTGGGTCTCCCATGGAAGGAACGATAAAGAAAAAGAGAATTTTGTTTACTTACCGTAAATTCTTTTTCTTGTAGTTCCGACATGGGAGACCCAGCACCCTCCCTATTGCCTGTTGGCAGGTTTCTTGTTCCGTGTGTCTTCACCGGCTGTTATTGTTGTAGACAGAGGTTCCGGTTCTTCCGGATTTTACTCTGTCTCTTCTTGTGGGTGGATGTCCTCCTTCAGCTTTTGCACTAAACTGGCTAGATCTGGCTCGCAGGGGGTGTATATGCTAGGAGGGAGGAGCTACACGTTTTTGAGTGTAGTAACTTTGTGTGTCCTCCGGGGGCAGTAGCTATACACCCATGGTTTGGGTCTCCCATGTCGGAACTACAAGAAAAAGAATTTACGGTAAGTAAACAAAATTCTCTTTTTATTTAATTTTCCTTTATTTATTTTTTATTTCCAAAGGTTCCGGATCATGATCCGGAGTTCCCTGAGAACTCCAGGCCCGGGTCCGGTACTCGGGTATTTTTAAAATCGCTCGGATCCTAAATTTTACAGTCCGGGTCTGTCCATCACTAATCAATAGACAAACAAAAAAGTGCATGGTGTTTATGTAGTTGTGTAAACAGAAATATGATATTCAAAATTAAAAATGACATGCCATAAGGCAAGCAAAATCAAGAAATGCAAGAAACTAAATTATTGAGTAAATGTATTAAATATTAGTTGTATCCAAACTATAATTAAATTGTTGTACAATGTTTTTCTCCACTTTTCTTAGATAATAATCTTTTTTCTTATTTTCTCATAGGCACTTCATTCAGGGAAAAGACCCAATCAAAATCAACATCTAAGTTACTGAGCGGGTCGAGTGAAGTACCTCAAAATTTGCAGACCACCACAGGTATGGTTTTAGCATATACAGACCTCTAAATTATGGATAAAAAAACTATTAAAAATAATTTTAACACAAACAGTCCCATTCTCACACCACATAAAAATACCCAATTAAAGAAAGCAGCCAAAGCTCTCATTGAGCCCAATAGGAGTCCTTGTGTCCAATCTATAAATAAAGTGACTCAAGTTGCGCAAGGGCCTTAAATAGGTTACCACCTCTAACCTCTGATCTATGGCCTTTATAATTAATTTGCTTGAGTCAGATTTATGGTACAATTGGAAATGTTTTGGTAGGGATTTTAGGTGTTCCGTCTCATGTAGAGTCTTTGTTTTCTCAATGTCCCTGATGTGCTCACGGACTCACACCTTTAACCCCCTAACCCCTGGACGATTTTTCCGTTTTTGTTTTTTGCTCCTCTTTTTCCGAGAGTCGTAACTTTTTTATTTTTCCCGTCAATCTTGCCATAAGAGGGCTTGTTTTTTGCGGGACGTATTGGTCTTTTAAGTGAAACCATGAGTTTTAACATATATGGTACTGGAAAACAGCAAAAAATTTCCACGTGCGGAAAAATTACAAAAAAGTGTGATTGGACAATGGTTTATGGGGTACTTTATTCACCGTGTTCACTTTATGGTAAAACTGATGGGTGGGTGTGATACTTCAGGTTGGTATGAGTTCGTTGATACTAAACATGTTTAGGTTTACTTTTATCTAAGGGGTTAAAAAAAGGTTTGTCCAAAAAATTGGAGCACTTTCAGCGCCATTTTCTGCAACTTGTAGTGTTCTCATTTTTCGGGATATGGGGCTCACTGATGGCTTATTTGTTTGCATTTTTAGCCGAACCATTTTTGCGCAGATGCTACGTTTTGACTCCCTGGTATTGCATCTTGCTCAAAATTTGCGAAGACCAAAAAACTTAACTTTGCCGGTTGGTATTTTTTTTGTACGGCTACGCCGTCTACCGATTATATTAATTCATTTTAGATTTTGATAGACTGGGCATTTCTGAACTCTGTGATACCAAATGAGTGTATATTTATTATTTTTTTAACCCTTTGATTTTTAGTGGGGCGAATGGGGAGTGATTTAAATTTTTAGTTGTTTTTTTTAATTCTTTAAAACTTTGTTTTAAACTTTTTTTATTTTAATAGTCCCCCTAGGGGTAAGGATTAGCTGTCTGATCGCTTGTTCATTTCTGCTGATCAGAGCGGCAGAGCTCTGATCAGCTGAAATGCTGCTGTCCTGTTACAACCAGCCGGCTGTAACAGGATGTGAGTCATGATAGCGACATGAGTTATGACATAACCCTGTGCTACCATGGCAACCATCGGTTTCCCGTGATCGCGTCACGGGGACTCCGATAGCGTAGAGGAAAGGAAATTTCCCTGCCATGGCCATTTACATTGCGCTGTCAGTAATTGACAGCGCGGTCTAAAAGATTAAAAGGCATGGGTGAATCGTGGATCCACCCTTGCTTGTAAGCTACACATGTCTGCTGTTCAGATCAGCATATATGTGCGGAAATCGGTGCCGGTTTACTGCAGCAGCAGCCGACGATGATTACACCGCCATTATCTACGATGTACCCAGTACGTCCAATGTCTGTAAGAGGTTAAGACCCTTGTGGTCATTCCTATGTAGATTTTCTGGCATGGATACTGGGCGTAATAAATCACGCCCTTAGAAGCACAAATATGTTGGTGATTTATTGTGTAAGTTTGTGTTCCTTCCGATTTTTTAATGGGAATCTGTCACCAGATTTGGGGACTACAAGCTGTGTCCAATACCACTGAGTTCTTATATACAGCATTCCAAAATACTGTATATAAGAGCCTAGGCCGCTCTGTAAAACGGAAAAAGTACTTTTATAATACTCACCTAGGGTGGGTCCAGTCCAATGGGTGTCGCAGCTCTCCAGTGCGGTGCCTCCTCTTTCAGGTCTGACGCATCCTCTCTGCTGCGATCTTCGGCCTCCTTCTTCCCAGTACAGTGTGGATGATGTGTCTACGTCATCCACACGAGCCGACATTGCGGTCCTGCGCAGGCGCATTCATCTGCCCTGCTGATGAAAGTACTGTAATGTGCAGGCGCGAGGAAAGATTAACCCCTTCACGACCGGCCGACTTTACACTTTTCGGTATTTGTGGGGGGTTTGCCATTCTTCTGACAGACGTAACTTTTTCTTTTTCGCTCCTAATTGGGAGACCCAGACAGTGGTGTATAGCTACTGCCCTCTGGAGGCCGCACAAAGAACTACACTTAAAAGTGTAAGGCCCCTCCCCTTCTGGCTATACACCCTCCCGTAGGAGTACAGATTCCTCAGTTTTAGCTTTGTGCGCAAGGAGGTCAGACACGCACGCATAGCTCCATTGTTTTTAGTCAGCAGCAGCTGCTGACTATGTCGGATGGAAGAAAAGAGGGCCCATAAACAGGGCTCCCAGCATGCTCCCTTCTCACCCCACTGTATGTCGGAGGTGTTTGTAAGGTTGAGGTACCCATTGCGGGTACGGCGGCAGGAGCCCACATGCTGATTCCTTCCCCATCCCTTTTTACAGGGCTCTGGGTGAAGTGGGATTTACTGGTCTCCAGGCACTGAGACCGTGCTCCATCTACAGCCCCTGGAGAAGATGCTGGATGGAGCGGAGTACATCAGGGACATGGCCCTGCTTCCTCAAGGTACTCTGTGTCCCCGTGCATTTGGCGCTCACACCGCAGCATGCTGGGTGTTGTAGTGCGCCGGGGGACATCTGCGCTACGGCGCTTGTGCCATGGCCTCATTCAGCTTAGCTGAAGCAGGCACACTTCCAGGAATCGGTCGCGCCGGCCGCTGGGACTGCGGCGCGGCTGGCACTTGTGGTGCGCCGGGGACTTCAGCGCGGCCCGCGCTTTTACGGCGGCCGCGCTGATAACTCGAGTCCCCGGCTTTTGCGGCCTGCTTCCGTTCGTTCCCGCCCCCGGACCTGCCAGTCAGGAGAGGGGCGGGACGCTGGCCACGTTTAGGAATCGGTCATGCCGGCCGCTGGGACTGCGGCGCGGCTGGCACTTGTGGTGCGCCGGGGACTTCAGCGCGGCCCGCGCTTTTACGGCGGCCGCGCTGATAACTCGAGTCCCCGGCTTTTTGCGGCCTGCTTCCGTTCGTTCCCGCCCCCAGACCTGCCAGTCAGGAGAGGGGCGGGACGCTGGCCAGTGCATCAGCGCTGAGGGCTGGAGTCGTTTTTACATACTCCAGCCCTCCCAATCGGCACAGAGGGGACACTGTTTCCCGCACTTTTGTTTGGGAACTCCCACGGACCGCCCCTCTCCACAGACGCCGGCAGCCATTCCTGCTGACACGCTGAGCTGCAGAGGGGAGCCGGGGAGACCCAGACAAGGAATTCTGCAGCCTCTTACCCGCTATTCAGCGGGCGGTAAGCAGCCCTCAGGGCTCACCCCCTCTTGTGCCAGTAGTATTCTTAGTATTTTGTTGCTACAAATACTTTGTATTGCATAGCGCTGGTCGCCCTTTGGCTATAGACTCTCTCACATTGCAGAGAGCCAGCAGCATGTCGTCCGCAAAACGCAAGGGTGCCAAAGCACAGACATTATATGCTTCCTGCACCGCATGTGGGACTTTTCTACCGGCAGGCTCCACGGACCCCCATTGTGTGCAGTGCTCGGCCCCTGCGGCGCTTGCACAGTCGGGACCTCTGCTGGACGTGACCCAGGGTGTACCACCTGTGAATGCTGTCCAGGTGACAGGAACTGAGTTTGCAGCTTTTGCTGACAGAATGTCTCTCACTATGTCACAAATTCTTGACACATTGCGAGCTAGGCCTGTACTTCAGGCCACGGACACTGTGCAATCATTGCCCCCTGGTCCCCCTCAGCTCCAAGCTCCGGGACGGGCATATACACCTCAGGGTGAAGACTCTGACTCGGATGATGGCCCCGGGCAGCCTAAGCGGGCTCGCTATGACGGGCCTTCACATTCATCTCAATGGTCAGGATCCCAGCGAGATGAATCTATGGGTGATGAGGCGGACGTAACTGATCAGGATTCTGATCCTGGGACCGCTCTCAATCTAGATACACCAGATGGTGACGCCATAGTTAATGATCTTATATTTAACATCAATAAGATGTTAAATATTTCCCCACCAGCTCCTCTTGTGGAGGAGTCAGCTTCGCAGCACGAGAGAATCCATTTCAGATACCCTAAGCGTACTTTAAGCACTTTTCTGGACCACGCTGACTTTAGAGACGCAATCCAGAAACCCCACGCTTATCCTGAAAGGCGTTTTCCTAAACGGCTTAAAGATACACGCTATCCTTTTCCCCCTGAGGTGGTCAAGGGTTGGACCCAGTGTCCAAAAGTGGATCCTCCAATTTCCAGGCTTGCAGCTAGATCCTTGGTTGCAGTTGAAGATGGAGCGGCACTTAAAGATGCCACTGACAGGCAGATGGAGCTCTGGCTGAAATCCATCTATGAAGCGATTGGAGCGTCATTGGCGCCTTCTTTTGCAGCCGTATGGGCACTCCAAGCTATCTCAGCCGGGCTTGCGCGAGTTGACTCCGTCACACGTGCATTTGCCCCGCAGGTAGCACCATTGACCTCGCAAATGGCGGCATTCGCGTCGTACGCGATTAATGCTGTTCTGGACGCTACAAGCCGCACGGCAGTGGCGTCAGCCAACTCCGTTGTTTTGCGTAGGGCCCTGTGGTTGAGACATTGGAAAGCAGATTCTCATTCCAAGAAGTGCTTAACCAATTTGCCTTTTTCTCGTGACCGATTGTTTGGAGAGCGTTTGGATGAAATCATCAAACACTCCAAGGGTAAGGACTCATCCTTACCGCAACACAGACAAAACAGACCCCAACAGAGGAAGGGTCAGTCTGGTTATCGGTCCTTTCGAGGACCGGGCAGGTCCCAATTCACCTCGTCAAAAAAGACTCAAAAGGACCAGAGACGCTCAGATTCTTGGAGGTCTCAGTCACGCCCAAAAAGGGCAGCCGGAGGAACCGTTGCCAAGACGGCGTCCTCCTGACTTGCGGTCTCCGATTCCCACACCCGCGGTCGGTGGGAGGCTTTCCCACTTTGGCGACATCTGGCTGTCACACGTCAAAGACCGTTGGGTGAGGGATATTCTGTCTCACGGGTACAGGATAGAGTTCAGTTCTCGTCCGCCAACTCGTTTCTTCAGAACTTCTCCCCCACCAGACCGAGCCGATGCTCTGTTGCAGGCGGTGGCCGCTCTAAAAGCGGAAGGAGTGGTGACCTCCGTCCCTCTTCAGGAACAAGGTCACGGTTTTTACTCCAATCTGTTTGTGGTCCCAAAAAAGGACGGATCGTATCGGCCCGTCCTGGATCTAAAGTTGCTCAACAGACACGTAAAAGTCAGGAGGTTCCGGATGGAATCCCTACGCTCCGTCATAGCCTCAATGTCTCAAGGAGATTTTCTAGCATCAATAGATATCAAAGATGCGTATCTCCACGTGCCGATCGCACCAGAGCATCAGCGTTTCCTACGCTTCGTCATACACGACGAACACCTGCAGTTCGTAGCGTTACCTTTCGGTCTGGCAACAGCCCCCCGGGTCTTCACCAAGGTCATGGCAGCAGTAGTAGCTGTTCTGCACTCGCAGGGTCACTCGGTCATCCCGTATCTAGACGACCTGCTTATAAAGGCACCCTCTCAAGAGGCATGCCAACACAGTCTGAAGGTGGCACTAGACACTCTCCAGAGTTTCGGGTGGATTATCAACTTTCCAAAGTCTCATCTAACCCCGACCCAATCTCTGACTTATCTTGGCATGGAGTTTTCATACTCTCTCAGCGATAGTGAAGCTTCCACTGGACAAGCAGTGCTCGCTACGGACTGGAGTGCAATCTCTCCTTCAGAGCCAGTCGCACTCACTGAGGCGCCTCATGCATTTCCTAGGAAAGATGGTAGCAGCAATGGAGGCAGTCCCGTTCGCGCAGTTTCATCTGCGCCCTCTACAATGGGACATTCTACGCCAATGGGACGGGAAATCGACGTCCCTCGACAGGACTGTCTCCCTCTCTCAGACTGCCAAGGACTCTCTGCGTTGGTGGCTTCTCCCCACCTCATTGTCACAGGGAAAGTCGTTCCTTCCCCCGTCCTGGGCAGTGGTCACGACGGATGCGAGCCTATCAGGGTGGGGAGCGGTGTATCTCCACCACAGGGCTCAGGGGATGTGGACTCTGGAAGAGTCCACCCTGCAGATCAATGTTCTGGAAATCAGAGCAATCTATCTTGCCCTGCGAGCCTTCCAACAATGGCTGGAAGGCAAGCAGATTCGGATTCAGTCGGACAATTCCACGGCGGTGGCGTACATCAACCACCAAGGGGGAACACGCAGTCGCCAAGCTTTTCAAGAAGTCCATCGGATTTTGACGTGGGTGGAAAGCAGAGCGTCCACCATATCCGCAGTTCACATCCCAGGCGTGGAAAACTGGGAAGCAGACTTTCTCAGTCGCCAGGGCATGGACGCAGGAGAATGGTCCCTTCACCCGGACGTGTTTCAGCAGATCTGTTGCCGCTGGGGGACGCCGGACGTCGATCTGATGGCGTCACGACACAACAACAAGGTCCCAGTTTTCATGGCACGGTCTCACGATCACCGAGCACTGGCGGCAGACGCCTTGGTTCAGGATTGGTCGCAATTCCGACTCCCCTATGTGTTCCCACCTCTAGCATTGTTACCCAGAGTTCTCCGGAAAATCAGGTCCGACTGCCATCGAGCCATACTCGTCGCTCCAGATTGGCCAAGAAGGTCGTGGTACCCGGATCTGTGGCATCTCACGGTAGGCCAACCGTGGACACTACCAGACCGTCCAGATTTGCTGTCTCAAGGGCCGTTTTTCCATCTGAATTCTGCGGCCCTGAACCTGACTGTGTGGCCATTGAGTCCTGGATCCTAGCGGCCTCAGGTTTATCTCATGAAGTTGTTGCCACAATGAGACAGGCTAGAAAACCATCCTCAGCTAAGATCTATCACAGAACGTGGAAGATATTCTTAGCGTGGTGCGTGGCTCAAGGGTTTTCTCCCTGGCCATTTGCATTGCCAATTTTTCTTTCCTTCCTGCAGTCTGGGTTGGAAAAAGGTTTGTCGCTTAGCTCTCTTAAGGGTCAAGTCTCCGCGCTATCCGTATTCTTTCAGAAGCGCTTGGCACAGCTTTCTAAAGTACGCACGTTTCTCCAAGGAGTTTGTCATATTGTTCCTCCTTACAGACGGACATTGGAACCCTGGGATCTGAACAAGGTTCTCATTGCTCTCCAGAAGCCGCCTTTCGAGCCTTTGAAAGAGGTTCCCCTTTCTCGGCTTTCACAAAAGGTAGTTTTTCTTGTGGCGGTCACGTCTCTTCGAAGAGTGTCCGAGCTAGCGGCGTTATCTTGCAAATCTCCCTTCCTGGTGTTTCACCAAGACAAGGTAGTACTGCGTCCAATTCCAGAGTTTTCTCCCAAGGTGGTTTCTTCCTTTCATCTCAATCAGGATATCACTTTACCATCTTTGTGTCCGCATCCAGTTCACCAATTTGAAAAGGGTTTACATCTGTTGGACCTGGTGAGAGCACTCAGGATTTACATTTCTCGCACGGCGGCTCTACGCCGTTCTGATGCGCTCTTTTTGGCCTAGTCGCTGGTCAGCATAAGGGATCGCAAGCTTCCAAATCCACCCTGGCGCGGTGGATCAAGGAACCAATTCTTCACACATACCGTTCTGCTGGGCTTCCGATTCCATCTGGACTGAAGGCCCATTCTACCAGAGCCGTGGGTGCGTCCTGGGCATTGCGGCATCAGGCTACGGCTCAGCAAGTGTGCCAGGCGGCTACCTGGTCGAGTCTGCACACGTTTACCAAACACTATCAAGTGCATACCTACGCTTCGGCAGATGCCAGCCTAGGTAGACAGGTCCTTCAGGCGGCGGTGGCCCACCTGTAGGAAGAGGCTGTCTGACAGCCCGTTCATGTGGTATCTTTTTACCCACCCAGGGACTGCTTTTGGACGTCCCACTGTCTGGGTCTCCCAATTAGGAGCGAAAAAGAAGAAGGGAATTTTGTTTACTTACCGTAAATTCCTTTTCTTCTAGCTCCAATTGGGAGACCCAGCACCCGCCCTATTTGTTCTTAGGGTTTCGTTTTTCGGGTGCACATGTTGTTCATGTTGTTTCTTAAGTTCTCCGATCATGTTATCGGATTGAATTTGTTTTTGAAACTGTTATTGGCTTTCCTCCTTCTTGCTTTGGTACTAAAACTGAGGAATCTGTACTCCTACGGGAGGGTGTATAGCCAGAAGGGGAGGGGCCTTACACTTTTAAGTGTAGTTCTTTGTGCGGCCTCCAGAGGGCAGTAGCTATACACCACTGTCTGGGTCTCCCAATTGGAGCTAGAAGAAAAGGAATTTACGGTAAGTAAACAAAATTTCCTTCTTTATTTTTCAGTCAATATGGTCATGTGAGGGCTAATTTTTTGCAGAATGAGCTGTAATTTTAAATGAAACTGTGAGTTTTACCATGCAGTGTACTGTAAAATGGCAAAAAAAATCCAAATGTGGAGAAATTGCAAAAAAAAGTGTGATTGCTCTATTGTTTTTGAGACATTTTATTCACTGTGTTCACTATATGGTAAACCTGATGTGCTGCTGTGATGCCTGAGGTTACTGCAAGTTTGTAGACACCAAACATGAATAGGTTTACTTTAATCTAAGGGGTTAAAAAAATTATCAGAAGTTTGTCCGAAAAAAGTGACAGACGTTTTGCGCCATTTTCTGAGACCCATAGCGTTCTCATTTTTTTAAATCTATGGCTCAGTGATGGCTTTTTTTAGTATCTCGAGCTGACGTTTTTAACAGGATCATTTTTGCGCAGATGCTATGTGTTCATTGCCTGTTATTGCATTTTGCTTAAGATTTGTGGCAACCAAAAAGCGTAATTTTGGCATTTGGAATTTTTTTGCTGCTACGCCGTTTAAAAATCAGAACAAATGATTTTATATTTTGATAGATCGGGCTGAAGACAGTGATACCAAATGTGTGAATATTTTTTTTAACCCTTTATTTTTCAGTGGGGCAAAAGAGGGATGATTTAAACTTTTAGGTGTTTTTACTTTTTTTTTTACTTTTTCAAAACTTTTTCTTACATTTTTTTTTAAATTTGACTAGTACCCCTAGGGGGCTATTAGGATCAGCTGTCTGATCACTCATTTATTTATCCCAATCAGAGCAGCACAATTTAGACTGGGAGAAATTATCATCTCTTGTAACAGCCAGTATTTGGCTTTTTCTTACAGGACCTGAGTCATGTGAGCTACAGGAGTCATCACATGACCCTGTGCTATCATGATAGCCACCAGATCGTTAAGGGGTTAAAGATCTCTTACGCATATGCACTACAATACATGGATCTGCTTTGAGCAGGGCAGATCAAAGTGCGCCTGCGCAGGACCTCAATGCCAGCTAGTGAGCATGATGTACGACGCGTCATGCACATGGGCCTCAGAAGAAGGAGGATGGCGATCGCCGCAGAGAGGAAATGCCGGACTAGAGAGAGGAGGCAATGGGTTTGAGATAATGATCAATAACTTTGCTAGCTATTTCATCATCAGCTGACGGTCTCCTTTTTTTCTCAGCCCCAGATCCCCTTGAGTGGAGCCCCAAAAATTGGTCTGTGCGATTTCTTCCTGTAAGCTCCCAAAGTAAGTCTGCCATCTTGTCTTTCTTCTTCCTGCTCCAACTGTAAGGCTACTTTCACATTTGACAGGATGCAAACCGCATATGACCGGATCCTGTGGATTGAATGTGCAACGCATGCAACCGCAATTGTTATTTTATTGTATGCTTCTACTTCTACTTGTGATGGATGAAGGGGAACACAGAATTTATCGTCTGGCACTGGAGTCAGCTGATCGGGAATAAGCTGAACTCCTGATCTCACAGTCCGCACACGCTGTGATGGATGCAGGTTAACAGCAATCACTGCCTGCTGCCGATCACGTGTGACCATGTTCGGGCTGTGTGGTCATGAGTTCAGCTGAGTTAAGATCAGCTGACTCCAGTGTTGCCCGATTACTTGTTCTGTGTCCCCCTGCATCTATCGCAGAGTGTTCGGGCTGGAGTTCAACAGAGTTCAGATCAGCTGACTCCAGTGTCGGACGAATTCAGCTGACCTCACAGGCAGCACACGCTGCGATGGATGCAGGGGGACCCAGAACAAGTAATCGGCCAACACTGGAGTCAGCTGATCAGATTACTTGATCTGCTGGCTGTATGGTTAGAAGTAGGGATGAGGGAGCACTAAAATGCTCGGGTTCTCGGTAGCCCATGAGTATTTTTTTTTTAAATTCATTAAAAAATAAACAAAAACCCCAAACACATAACCCTAACTCTAGGGTTAGGGGGTAAAAAAAATAAAATGTGTGGACTCCCGCTGCATTTTCTATTGCTAAGGTAACCCAAGCAGCTACTGGCTGCTAACCCCCACTGCTTATATGACATAAATATATATATATATAAAGCCTGAGATTGCTAATGTCAGGCCAAGTTTGACCCGGCCATTAAGAATCTCCAATAAAGGGTTAAAAAAAAGACATCACACAGAAAAAATACTTTATTAGAAAAAAATACACAGACACTTTATTAGAAATAAATACACAGACACACTTAGGGACTCCATCTTTATTACTCCTTCTCACCCCTTCACGATCCTGGTCTTCTGTCTGAGAGAGAGGGAGATTTCTGTATTGACCATGCCAAGCTGCTTTCTGGGCATGCTCAGTACAAAAAACAGGATTCTGTCTATCAGGATCCGGCGACTTCCGGTACAGCAGGATCGGGGTCATTGAAATACATTGCAGGTACCACTGCATGTACTAATACAGATGGCCACCTGGTGGCGCTATAACAACACAAAAATCTAATATCACCCATGTAACGCAGCCTAAGCCTCAAAGGCTACCATTACTATTACCGATAGAGCTAACAGCCATGAATCATCGTGATCCGGACTCACCTATAAAGTGCACTTATAACTGGATGTTTTGAGTAGCCCTGACACGCGTTTCTCACCTGGCTTCCTCGCTTGAGGAAAGTGTAATGTGTATGTTTTATTATGTGGTGTCTTGGGCGAGATCGTCGCTGTTTGGGCGCGTGCAGGGGGTGGGACGCCGCACATAGAGTCCGCCTCATCCAGTCATTCCAGGGGAAGCGTGGATCTGAAGAATACTTCCACTAACGTCAGTTAACCCATGCATCCTTCTAAGGAAGCTCCCTTGGTGGGGACTCATGCTGAGGCAGCCCCGCACATGCGCACCCAACGAGACCATATCTACTACTGGCAAGTGAAAGGGCACGACCAGGGTGGTAAGAAAATCATCCAAACATAAGGAGAATCAGCCTTAGCCTAAAGAATATGACCATGTATAGTCCTTAAAAGATTTTCTAATGTCCCTATATCATGCAGAGACAAAATTCATATAGTAATATGTGTATATATATATACCCCTAGATTCTAAATGGACCTTGCGATACCACAAATTTTCAATCCTGTGGGACCACAGTCATGGCGCAGCTTGAAATGTCTCTGGATCATCCTCAGGGAATCAAGATCCACAACATCACACACCGCAATTATGTCCCTAACATGTTCCCTCGTGCGGACGCGTTGTTCCCTTGATGTTAACCCAATATAAATTAGGCTACAGCCACATACTGCATAATAGATAACGTGACTTTTACTGCATGATTTGTAACTTTTTATTTTATACTCTTTAGGTCCATCCCAAGCTGACAACATCTCTGGGCAGACAAAAGGAAAACAACCAAATTTGGGACTCCCTTTCTCAATGCGAGATACCACCCTAGGTACGTAATGGTTCTTCACCAGCATATCCTTTAGGCTTTTCCCCCTTCTAACAGGTAAGAGTGGGCGATGAGTAAAACGTCGTTCAAACTCTAGTCGGTCTTCAGTAACGACCAGTGTTTGTTCAAGATCTGCCTGATCGCCCCCCTCTGACTGTTAACTTGGAGATGAAATGTATCTGTGAGGAAAAAGATTCTTCCCTCTTACTTGTTGATAATAATTGTACCCGTGGAGAACCCTTTTCTGTCTGGTACCCCATTTTTATATTATAGTCCAGAAAAACAATTGCCTCCCGATCTGCCTTATAGGTTAGTTTGATGTTATATGGGTTATTGTTCAACCAAGTCATGAAGCTCTGCAGTTCAGGACCGGTACCCCTCCAGATAATAAAGATGTCATCTATCTTACCAGCTAGTGTAAAATTAATAGATTAGGGATAAGCCAAATGGACGACAATGTTTTAATTTTGTTACATACATTTTTCCTTCTGAGTCTTCTGATACCATACCAAAAAAATATTCAATGCACATGATTCAAAAGATAGATTTTCAGCGTAGTTTCTCCTTGATGAAAAATTAACCTTGAAATGGTAGCCTCATTTTAACCAAAACCTGGTATTAATAATTGGACAAATTGAAGAAGGACATGGCATTTGATTTACGAGTAATGCAACAACCTTTTCCCAGTTGATCAGTTTTAGACATCCTTAAAATTATCATTAGTGATGACTAGATATGGGCGAATGCTAAAATATTCGGGTTCGGATTGTTCAAATCCAATAATTTCTACATTTGTGTATTCATACCGAATAACGAACCCAATCCAAGTCAATGGGAAACTCGAATAATTTTCCAGAGGACGTTGGAAATAGGCCTGCGAGGGCTGTAAAAATATTGCAATGGATGGAAAATTGTTGAAACTGAATGGCAACAGCATGCGGAAGATGCCTGAATGTATTTCTGACTCACATTTTATTTCTGGGAGTAATTTTGCCAAAGTATTACGCCACTTTTATGGATAGTAGTGGTCACTCAGTTCAATGAGGTCAGGTTACCTGCGATCATAGGTGGATGACAATGGGCAGCTCCAGCTGTGACCGCAAATAACCTAAGTTACGTCACCACACATCGCTGCGACTCATTCTCTGCCTTAAGATCACAGCGGGTGGTCATATTCTATGCCCACGCACTGTCACTTCAGATGTAGCAGAGCTGGAATCGTTATGGGACCTCGTGTGGATGACATCAGACCTGGGTGTTTTTGGGGTTAATAAAGGAGTGAAAGAGGGTGTTGTTTTTATCTTATTTTGTGTTTGTGTTTATTTATTTTCACTTACAGATTAGTAATGGGGGTAGGGTTTTCATAGACCCTGCCATTGCTAATCTAGGGCTTAGTGGCAGATGTGAGCTGTTATTAACCCCTTATTAGCCTGATTGCCACCGCACCAGGGGAATCGGGAAGAATCGGGTAGAGTGCCAGGATTGTCACATCTAATGGATGTGACAATCCTGAGTGGCTGTGGGCTGCTATTGTTATAACGCGCCTGCTTTATTCTTATTTTCTTTATTTTTCCTTTTTTTATTTTTTATTTCCAAAGGTTCCGGATCTTTATCCGGAGTTCCCTGAGAACTCCAGGCCCGGGTCCAGTACTCGGGTATTTTTAAAACCTCTCGGATTCTAAATTTTACAGTCCGGGTCTGTCCATCACTAATCAATAGACAAACAAAAAAGTGCATAGTGTTCATGTTGTTGTGTAAACAGAAATATTATATGCAAAATTAAAAATGACATGCCATAAGGCAAGCAAAATCAAGAAATGCAAAAAACTAAATTATTGAGTAAATGTATTAAATATTAGTTGTATCCAAACTATAATTAAATTGTTGTACAATGTTGTTCTCCACTTTTCTTAGATAATAATCTTTTTTCTTATTTTCTCATAGGCACTTCATTCAGGGAAAAGACCCAATCAAAATCAACATCTAAGTTACTGAGCGGGTCGAGTGAAGTACCTCAAAATTTGCAGACCACCACAGGTATGGTTTTAGCATATACAGACCTCTAAATTATGGATAAAAAAACTATTAAAAATAATTTTAACACAAACAGTCCCATTCTCACACCACATAAAAATACCCAATTAAAGAAAGCAGCCAAAGCTCTCATTGAGCCCAATAGGAGTCCTTGTGTCCAATCTATAAATCCAGTGACTCAAGTTGCGCAAGGGCCTTAAATAGGTTACCACCTCTAACCTCTGATCTATGGCCTTTATAATTAATTTGCTTGAGTCAGATTTATGGTACAATTGGAAATGTTTTGGTAGGGATTTTAGGTGTTCCGTCTCATGCAGAGTCTTTGTTTTCTCAATGTCCCTGATGTGCTCACGGACTCACACCTTTAACCCCCTAACCTCTGGACGATTTTTCCGTTTTTGTTTTTTGCTCCCCTTTTTCCGAGAGTCGTAACTTTTTTATTTTTCCCGTCAATCTTGCCATAAGAGGGCTTGTTTTTTGCGGGACGTATTGGTCTTTTAAGTGAAACCATGAGTTTTAACATATATGGTACTGGAAAACAGCAAAAAATTTCCACGTGCGGAAAAATTACAAAAAAGTGTGATTGGACAATGGTTTATGGGGTACTTTATTCACCGTGTTCACTTTATGGTAAAACTGATGGGTGGGTGTGATACTTCAGGTTGGTATGAGTTCGTTGATACTAAACATGTTTAGGTTTACTTTTATCTAAGGGGTTAAAAAAAGGTTTGTCCAAAAAATTGGAGCACTTTCAGCGCCATTTTCTGCAACTTGTAGTGTTCTCATTTTTCGGGATATGGGGCTCACTGATGGCTTATTTGTTTGCATTTTTAGCCGAACCATTTTTGCGCAGATGCTACGTTTTGACTCCCTGGTATTGCATCTTGCTCAAAATTTGCGAAGACCAAAAAACTTAACTTTGCCGGTTGGAATTTTTTTTGTACGGCTACGCCGTCTACCGATTATATTAATTCATTTTAGATTTTGATAGACTGGGCATTTCTGAACTCTGTGATACCAAATGAGTGTATATTTATTATTTTTTTAACCCTTTGATTTTTAGTGGGGCGAATGGGGAGTGATTTAAATTTTTAGTTGTTTTTTTTAATTCTTTAAAACTTTTTTTTAAACTTTTTTTATTTTAATAGTCCCCCTAGGGGTAAGGATTAGCTGTCTGATCGCTTGTTCATTTCTGCTGATCAGAGCGGCAGAGCTCTGATCAGCTGAAATGCTGCTGTCCTGTTACAACCAGCCGGCTGTAACAGGATGTGAGTCATGATAGCGACATGAGTCATGACATAACCCTGTGCTACCATGGCAACCATCGGTTTCCCGTGATCGCGTCACGGGGACTCCGATAGCGTAGAGGAAAGGAAATTTCCCTGCCATGGCCATTTACATTGCGCTGTCAGTAATTGACAGCGCGGTCTAAAAGATTAAAAGGCATGGGTGATTCGTGGATCCACCCTTGCTTGTAAGCTACACATGTCTGCTGTTCAGATCAGCATATATGTGCGGAAATCGGTGCCGGTTGACTGCAGCAGCAGCCGACGATGATTACACCGCCATTATCTACGATGTACCCAGTACGTCCAATGTCTGTAAGAGGTTAAGTCTCTTGTGGTCATTCCTATGTAGATTTTCTGGCATGGATACTGGGCGTAATAAATCACGCCCTTAGAAGCACAAATATGTTGGTGATTTATTGTGTAAGTTTGTGTTCCTTCCGATTTTTTAATGGGAATCTGTCACCAGATTTGGGGACTACAAGCTGTGTCCAATACCACTGAGTTCTTATATACAGCATTCCAAAATACTGTATATAAGAGCCTAGGCCGCTCTGTAAAACGGAAAAAGTACTTTTATAATACTCACCTAGGGTGGGTCCAGTCCAATGGGTGTCGCAGCTCTCCAGTGCGGTGCCTCCTCTTTCAGGTCTGACGCATCCTCTCTGCTGCGATCTTCGGCCTCCTTCTTCCCAGTCCGGTGTGGATGATGTGTCTACGTCATCCACACGAGCCGACATTGCGGTCCTGCGCAGGCGCATTCATCTGCCCTGCTAATGAAAGTACTGTAATGTGCAGGCGCGAGGAAAGATTAACCCCTTCACGACCGGCCGACTTTACACTTTTCGGTATTTGTGGGGGGTTTGCCATTCTTCTGACAGACGTAACTTTTTTATTTTTCAGTCAATATGGTCATGTGAGGGCTCATTTTTTGCAGAATGAGCTGTAATTTTAAATGAAACTGTGAGTTTTACCATGCAGTGTACTGTAAAATGGCAAAAAAAATCCAAATGTGGAGAAATTGCAAAAAAAAGTGTGATTGCTCTATTGTTTTTGAGACATTTTATTCACTGTGTTCACTATATGGTAAACCTGATGTGCTGCTGTGATGCCTGAGGTTACTGCAAGTTTGTAGACACCAAACATGAATAGGTTTACTTTAATCTAAGGGGTTAAAAAAATAATCAGAAGTTTGTCCGAAAAAAGTGACAGACGTTTTGCGCCATTTTCTGAGACCCATAGCGTTCTCATTTTTTTAAATCTATGGCTCAGTGATGGCTTTTTTTAGTATCTCGAGCTGACAATTTTAACAGTATCATTTTTGCGCAGATGCTATGTGTTCATTGCCTGTTATTGCATTTTGCTTAAGATTTGTGGCAACCAAAAAGCGTAATTTTGGCATTTGGAATTTTTTTGCTGCTACGCCGTTTAAAAATCAGAACAAATGATTTTATATTTTGATAGATCGGGCTGAAGACAGCGATACCAAATGTGTGAATATATTTTTTTTAACCCTTTATTTTTCAGTGGGGCAAAAGAGGGATGATTTAAACTTTTAGGTGTTTTTACTTTTTTTTTTACTTTTTCAAAACTTTTTCTTACATTTTTTTTTAAATTTGACAAGTACCCCTAGGGGGCTATTAGGATCAGCTGTCTGATCACTCATTTATTTATCCCAATCAGAGCAGCACAATTTAGACTGGGAGAAATTATCATCTCTTGTAACAGCCAATATTTGGCTTTTTCTTACAGGACCTGAGTCATGTGAGCTACAGGAGTCATCACATGACCCTGTGCTATCATGATAGCCACCAGATCGTTAAGGGGTTAAAGATCTCTTACGCATATGCACTACAATACATGGATCTGCTTTGAGCAGGGCAGATCAAAGTGCGCCTGCGCAGGACCTCAATGCCAGCTAGTGAGCATGATGTACGACGCGTCATGCACATGGGCCTCAGAAGAAGGAGGATGGCGATCGCCGCAGAGAGGAAATGCCGGACTAGAGAGAGGAGGCAATGGGTTTGAGATAATGATCAATAACTTTGCTAGCTATTTCATCATCAGCTGACGGTCTCCTTTTTTTCTCAGCCCCAGATCCCCTTGAGTGGAGCCCCAAAAATTGGTCTGTGCGATTTCTTCCTGTAAGCTCCCAAAGTAAGTCTGCCATCTTGTCTTTCTTCTTCCTGCTCCAGCTGTAAGGCTACTTTCACATTTGACAGGATGCAAACCGCATATGACCGGATCCTGTGGATTGAATGTGCAACGCATGCAACCGCAATTGTTATTTTATTGTATGCTTCTACTTCTACTTGTGATGGATGAAGGGGAACACAGAATTTATCGGCTGGCACTGGAGTCAGCTGATCGGGAATAAGCTGAACTCCTGATCTCACAGCCCGCACACGCTGTGATGGATGCAGGTTAACAGCAATCACTGCCTGCTGCCGATCACGTGTGACCATGTTCGGGCTGTGTGATCATGAGTTCAGCTGAGTTCAGATCAGCTGACTCCAGTGTTGCCCGATTACTTGTTCTGTGTCCCCCTGCATCTATCGCAGAGTGTTCGGGCTGGAGTTCAACAGAGTTCAGATCAGCTGACTCCAGTGTCGGCCGAATTCAGCTGACCTCACAGGCAGCACACGCTGCGATGGATGCAGGGGGACCCAGAACAAGTAATCGGCCAACACTGGAGTCAGCTGATCAGATTACTTGATCTGCTGGCTGTATGGTTAGAAGTAGGGATGAGTGAGCACTAAAATGCTCGGGTTCTCGGTAGCCCATGAGTATTTTTTTTTTTAAATTCATTAAAAAATAAACAAAAACCCCAAACACATAACCCTAACTCTAGGGTTAGGGGGTAAAAAAAATAAAATGTGTGGAATCCCGCTGCATTTTCTATTGCTAAGGTAACCCAAGCAGCTACTGGCTGCTAACCCCCACTGCTTATATGACCTAAATATAAATATATATATATATATAAAGCCTGAGATTGCTAATGTCAGGCCAAGTTTGACCCGGCCATTAAGAATCTCCAATAAAGGGTTAAAAAAAAGACATCACACAGAAAAAATACTTTATTAGAAAAAAATACACAGACACTTTATTAGAAATAAATACACAGACACACTTAGGGACTCCATCTTTATTACTCCCTCTCACCCCTTCACGATCCTGGTCTTCTGTCTGAGAGAGAGGGAGATTTCTGTATTGACCATGCCAAGCTGCTTTCTGGGCATGCTCAGTACAAAAAACAGGATTCTGTCTATCAGGATCCGGCGACTTCCGGTACAGCAGGATCGGGGTCATTGAAATACATTGCAGGTACCACTGCATGTACTAATACAGATGGCCACCTGGTGGCGCTATAACAACACAAAAATCTAATATCACCCATGTAACGCAGCCTAAGCCTCAAAGGCTACCATTACTATTACCGATAGAGCTAACAGCCATGAATCATCGTGATCCGGACTCACCTATAAAGTGCACTTATAACTGGATGTTTTGAGTAGCCCTGACACGCGTTTCTCACCTGGCTTCCTCGCTTGAGGAAAGTGTAATGTGCATGTTTTATTATGTGGTGTCTTGGGCGAGATCGTCGCTGTTTGGGCGCGTGCAGGGGGTGGGACGCCGCACATAGAGTCCGCCTCATCCAGTCATTCCAGGGGAAGCGTGGATCGGAAGAATACTTCCACTAACGTCAGTTAACCCATGCATCCTTCTAAGGAAGCTCCCTTGGTGGGGACTCATGCTGAGGCAGCCCCGCACATGCGCACCCAACGAGACCATATCTACTACTGGCAAGTGAAAGGGCACGACCAGGGTGGTAAGAAAATCATCCAAACATAAGGAGAATCAGCCTTAGCCTAAAGAATATGACCATGTATAGTCCTTAAAAGATTTTCTAATGTCCCTATATCATGCAGAGACAAAATTCATATAGTAATATGTGTATATATATATACCCCTAGATTCTAAATGGACCTTGCGATACCACAAATTTTCAATCCTGTGGGACCACAGTCATGGCGCAGCTTGAAATGTCTCTGGATCATCCTCAGGGAATCAAGATCCACAACATCACACACCGCAATTATGTCCCTAACATGTTCCCTCGTGCGGACGCGTTGTTCCCTTGATGTTAACCCAATATAAATTAGGCTACAGCCACATACTGCATAATAGATAACGTGACTTTTACTGCATGATTTGTAACTTTTTATTTTATACTCTTTAGGTCCATCCCAAGCTGACAACATCTCTGGGCAGACAAAAGGAAAACAACCAAATTTGGGACTCCCTTTCTCAATGCGAGATACCACCCTAGGTACGTAATGGTTCTTCACCAGCATATCCTTTAGGCTTTTCCCCCTTCTAACAGGTAAGAGTGGGCGATGAGTAAAACGTCGTTCAAACTCTAGTCGGTCTTCAGTAACGACCAGTGTTTGTTCAAGATCTGCCTGATCGCCCCCCTCTGACTGTTAACTTGGAGATGAAATGTATCTGTGAGGCAAAAGATTCTTCCCTCTTGCTTGTTGATAATAATTGTACCCGTGGAGAACCCTTTTCTGTCTGGTACCCCATTTTTATATTATAGTCCAGAAAAACAATTGCCTCCCGATCTGCCTTATAGGTTAGTTTGATGTTATATGGGTTATTGTTCAACCAAGTCATGAAGCTCTGCAGTTCAGGACCGGTACCCCTCCAGATAATAAAGATGTCATCTATCTTACCACCTAGTGTAAAATTAATAGATTAGGGGTAAGCCAAATGGACGACAATGTTTTAATTTTGTTACATACATTTTTCCTTCTGAGTCCTCTGATACCATACCAAAAAAATATTCAATGCACATGATTCAAAAGATAGATTTTCAGCGTAGTTTCTCCTTGATGAAAAATTAACCTTGAAATGGTAGCCTCATTTTAACCAAAACCTGGTATTAATAATTGGACAAATTGAAGAAGGACATGGCATTTGATTTACGAGTAATGCAACAACCTTTTCCCAGTTGATCAGTTTTAGACATCCTTAAAATTATCATTAGTGATGACTAGATATGGGCGAATGCTAAAATATTCGGGTTCGGATTGTTCAAATCCAATAATTTCTACATTTGTGTATTCATACCGAATAACGAACCCAATCCAAGTCAATGGGAAACTCGAATAATTTTCCAGAGGACGTTGGAAATAGGCCTGCGAGGGCTGTAAAAATATTGCAATGGATGGAAAATTGTTGAAACTGAATGGCAACAGCATGCGGAAGATGCCTGAATGTATTTCTGACTCACATTTTATTTCTGGGAGTAATTTTGCCAAAGTATTACGCCACTTTTATGGATAGTAGTGGTCACTCAGTTCAATGAGGTCACCTGAGGTCAGGTTACCTGCGATCATAGGTGGATGACAATGGGCAGCTCCAGCTGTGACCGCAAATAACCTAAGTTACGTCACCACACATCGCTGCGACTCATTCTCTGCCTTAAGATCATAGCGGGTGGTCATATTCTATGCCCACGCACTGTCACTTCAGATGTAGCAGATCTGGAATCGTTATGGGACCTCGTGTGGATGACATCAGACCTGGGTGTTTTTGGGGTTAATAAAGGAGTGAAAGAGGGTGTTGTTTCTTCAGCGCTCTATTGGGAGACCCAGACGATTGGGGTATAGCTACTGCCTCCGGAGGCCACACAAAGCACTACACTAAAAAGTGCAAGGCCCCTCCCCTTCTGGCTATACCCCCCCGTGGTATCACGGGTTCTCCAGTTTTCAAGCTTTGTGCGAAGGAGGTCAGACATCCATGCATAGCTCCACAGATTTTAGTCAGCAGTAGCTGCTGACCATTTCGGATGGAAGAAAAGAGGGCCCATATAGGGCCCCCAGCATGCTCCCTTCTCACCCGTTGATGGTGTTGTAAGGTTGAGGTACCTATTGCTGGTACGGAGGCTGGAGCCCACATGCTGCTTTCCTTCCACATCCCCCTGGGGGGCTCTGAGGAAGTGGGATCCTGCCGGCCTCAAAGCTCTGACGCCGGGCTCCATCCACAGACCCATTTGAACCTGCTGGATACGGAGCTGGAGTACCGTTCAGGGACATGGCCCTGCACCATTACAGGTACTCTGTGTCCCCGTACACACAGGCACAGCACACTCCAGACTTGCTGGGTGTGCTAGTGCGCCGGGGACAGTAAAGGGTTACAGTCACTGCAGCTTTGCTGAGTGACTTTGTGTATTGGGAACTACCGCGCCGGACGCTCCGGGAGCGGCGGCGCGGCTGGGACTTGTAGTTCGCCGGGGACTGGGCGCCGACCGCGCTTTTACGGCGGCGGCGCTTATAAATCCAGTCCCCGGCTTCTGCGGCCTAGTGCCGCTTCGTTCCCGCCCCCTCCCTGTCACTCAGGGAAGGGGACAGACGCTGAGCAATCAGCAGCGCCGAGGGCTGGAGCCTTATTTACATGCTCCAGCCCTCTCACTGCACACTGTCGGACGCCGGATTCCCGCTCTGACTTGGGGCACGCCCACGGCCCGCCCCTCCTCACACGAGCTGGGGAAGACGCCGGCAGCCATTACTGCAGTCCGAGCTCGGACTTTCGGCAACCAGGCAGGACGGTGGCGACCATACACCCGCTTATAGGCGGGCGGTAAGCGGCACGCATAGTGCTGACCCCAATATATACTGCAGTGTGTACATGTGTATTTTAACTGCATAGGTCGCTATATGCCCGCTTGGAGAGCGACACATCAGCAGCAGGAAAGCAGGTGTGCTAAGGCACAGGCTTTCTAGGCTGCTTGTATTGCACGTACTGAAGTGTTCATTTGTGTTTATGCTTGTATGCTATACACTGCACTGTACAGTCGCTAGTCTTAGCTATATTCTCCTGGAATGGCTAGACTACAGCAGCAGAAAACCAAGGGTGCTGGGGCACAGGTTTTTTTCTATGCTGCTTGTATTGCATGGGCTGCAGTGTGCATTTGTACTTGTGCTTGTATGCTATACATTGCACTGTATGGTCACTCTTCTGGGCTATATTCCCCTAGATGACTAGTCTACAGCAGCAGAAGAGCAGAGGTGCCAGGGCACAGGCTTCTATGCTGCTTGTATTGCTTGTGCTGCAGTGTTCATTTGTACTTTATGCTTGTATGCTATACATTGCACTGTACGGTCACCAATCTTGGCTATATACTTCTAGATGGCTAGTCGGCAGCGGCAAAAAAGCAACACAGATTTTCAGTGCTGTTTTTACTACATGGGATGCTGTTCATGACACCGTCCCATTGTGTGCATGCTCCCCTGTAGCACTTCGTCTGTCGGGGTCTCTAGCACTTCGTCTGCCGGGGTCTCTACTAGTCGTGGCCAAAGAAACCACCTGTCATCCCTGTCCAAGGACAGGGACGGAGTTGCAGTTTCGACAGATATATTGTCATAAGATAGAGACTTGCAGTCCAGACAGGCCATGGGCAATCTTCCTGACCAACCTCATTTGGAACGGGGGGGTCCCAGGAGGACTCTCTGTATGATAAGGCAGCTCTCCAGGACTTTGATCCTGACATCGCTATCAATCCGGATACACCGGATGGTAACGCCATACGGAATGATCCTTTAGCGTCCATCAATGGAAGGTTGGATCTTTCTCCCTCAGCTCCCCCAGTGGAGGAGTCAGCTTCACAGCAGGAGAAGTCCCTTTTCAGTATCTCAAACGGATATTGAGTATTTTTCTGGCCACGCTGACTTCAGAGAAGCAGTCCAGAAACACCACGCTTACCAGATAAGCGTCTTCTCCAAACGTTTTTAAGATACACGTTATCCCTTTTCCCCTGACGTGGTCAAGCGCTGGACCCAGGGTCCAAAGGTGGATTCTCCAATCTCCAGGCTTGCGTCTAGAGCCATAGTTGCACTGGAGATGGGGCTTCACTTAAAGATGCCATTCACAGACAGATGGACTCTGGTTGAAATCTGTCTAGGAGGCTATCGGCGTGTCGGTTGCTCCGGCATTCACAGCCGTATAGGCAACCTAACCTTTTCAGCTGTTCTTGCGCAGCTGGCCTTGAGCACATGTACATCTGTACCGCAGAGGCGTCCGTAACTCCGCAATGTCTGCACTGCGACTTACCCTATTAATGCTGTCCTAAAAGTACAGTCGAGGTTTCGGTCCTTCCCAAGCTCGGGCAGGTCCCAATTGTCCTCGTGCAAAAGGGCTACAAAACCTCAGACGGGCGCAGATTCCGGCCGGGCTCAATCACGCCCAAGGAAGGCAGCCGGAGGAACCGCTACCAAGGCGGTCTCCTCATGACTCTCAGCTCTCTCTCTCTCTCCGCATCCGCGGTTGATGGCAGACTTCCCCGCCTTTGGCGACATTTAGCTGCCACAGGTCACAGACCGGTGGGTGACGGACATTGTGCTCACGTGCACAGGACAGTGTTCTGTTCTCGTCCTCCGACTCCATTCTTCAGAACGGCCCCACCTCCCCACCGAGCAGATGCCCTGCTGCAGGCGGTGGACGCTCTAAGAGCAGAAGGAGTGGTGATCTCTGTCCCCCCTCAGGAACGAGGGCGAGGGTTTGTACTCCAATCTCTTTGTGGCTCCAAAAAAGGACGGCTCCTTCCGTCCTGTTCTGGACCTAAAACTGCTCAATAAGCATGCGAACGCCAGGCGGTTCCGGATGGAATCCCTCCGATCCGTCATTACCTCAATGTCTCGAGGAGACTTCCTTGCCTCAACAGACATCAAAGATGCCTATCTCCACGTGCCAATTGCTACGGAGCACCAACGTTTTCTACGTTTTGTGATAGGAGACGACCATCTTCAGTTCGTAGCTCTGCCATTCGGTCTGGCGACAGCCCCACGGGTGTTCACCAAGGTCATGGCAGCAGTGGTAGCAGTCTTGCACTCTCAGGGACACCCGGTGATCCCTTACTTGGACGATCTACTCGTCAAAGCACCCTCCCTCGAGGCATGACAACGCAGCCTGAATGTTACGCTGGAGACTCTCCAGACTTTCGGGTGGATCATCAATTTGGCAAGGTCAAATCGGTCACCGACTCAATCACTAACGTATCTCGGCATGGAGTTCACACTCTATCAGCGATAGTGAAGCTTCCGCTGAACAAGCAGCGTTCACTGCAAACAGAGGTGCAGTCTCTCCTTCAAGGCCAGTCGCACCCCTTAAGGCGCCTCATGCACTTCCTAGGGAAGATGGTGGCAGCCATGGAGGCAGTTCCCTTTGCGCAGTTTCATCTGCGCCAACTGCAAGGGGACATTCTCCGCCAATGGGACGGGCAGTCAACCTCCCTGGACAGGAAAGTCTCCCTTTCCCAGACGGCCAAGGACTCTCTGCAATGGTGGCTTATTCCCACCTCATTGTCACAGTGAAGATCCTTCCTACCCCCATCCTGGGCAGTGGTCACGACAGATACGAGTCTGTCAGGGTGGGGAGCAGTTTGTCTCCGCCACAGGGCTCAGGGGACGTGGACTCAGCAGGAGTCCACCCTTCAGATCAATGTTCTGGAAATCGGGGCAGGGTATCTTACCCTACTAGCTTTCCAGCAGTGGCTAGAAAGAGAGCAGATCCGAATCCAGTCGGACAACTCCACAGCGGTGGCATACATCAACCACCAAGGAGGGACGCGCAGTCGGCAAGCCTTCCAGGAAGTCCGGCGAATCCTCATGTGGGTGGAGGACACAGCATCCACCATATCCGCAGTTCACATCCCGGGCGTAGAAAACTGGGAAGCAGACTTCCCCAGTCGCCAGGGTATGGACGCAGGGGAATGGTCCCTTCACCCGGACGTGTTTCAGGAAATCTGTCGCCGCTGGGGGGTGCCGGACGTCGACCTAATGGCGTCTCGGCACAACAACAAGGTCCCGGCATTTATGGCACGATCGCGCGATCACAGAGCTCTGGCGGCAGACGCCTTAGTGCAAGATTGGTCGCAGTTCCAGCTCACATATGTGTTTCCACCTCTGGCACTCTTGCCCAGAGTACTGCGCAAAAAATCAGATCCGATTGCAGCCGCGTCATACTCGTCGCCCCAGACTGGCCGAGGAGATCGTGGTACCCGGATCTGTGGCATCTCACGGTCGGCCGACCGTGGTCACTACCAGGCTGGCCAGACTTACTGTCCCAAGGGCCGTTTTTCCATCGGAATTCTGCGGCCCTGAACCTGACTGTGTGGCCATTGAGTCCTGGATCCTAGCGTCTTCAGGATTATCCCAAGGGGTCGTTGCCACCATGAAACAGGCTAGGAAGTCCACCTCTGCTAAGATCTACCACAGAACGTGGAAGATTTTCTTAACCTGGTGCTCGGCTCAGGGAGTGTCTCCCTGGCCATTTGCATTGCCCACTTTTCTTTCCTTCCTGCAATCGGGGTTAGAAAAGGGCTTGTCGCTCGGCTTCCTTGAGGGGGAAGTCTCGGCACTATCCGTGTTTTTTCAGAAGCGTCTAGCACGTCTTTCTAAGGTGCGCACGTTCCTACAGGGGGTCTGTCATATCGTACCCCCGTACAAGCGGCCGTTAGATCCATGGGATCTCAACAGGGTATTAGTTGCTCTCCAGAAGCCGCCTTTCGAGCCTCTGAAGGAAGTTTCCTTTCTCGCCTGTCACAGAAGGTGGCGTTTCTCGTTGCGATCACATCGCTTCGGCGAGTGTCTGAGCTGGCAGCTCTGTCATCCAAGGCTCCCTTCCTGGTGTTCCACCAGGACAAGGTAGTGCTGCGCCCCATTCCGGAGTTTCTCCCTAAGGTCGTATCCTCATTTCATCTTAATCAGGATATATCCTTGCCTTCCTTTTGTCCTCATCCGGTTCACCGGTATGAAAAGGACTTACGTTTGTTAGATCTGGTGAGAGCACTCAGACTCTACATTTCCCGCACGGCGCCCATGCGCCGTTCCGATGCATTTTTTGTCCTTGTCGCTGGTCCGCGCAAGGGGTTGCAGGCTTCTAAAGCCACCCTGGCTCAATGGATCAAAGAACCAATTCTAGAGGCCTACCGTTCTGCGGGGCTTCCGGTTCCTTCAGGGCTAAAAGCCCACTCAACCAGAGCCGTGGGTGCGTCCTGGGCATTACGACACCAGGCTTCGGCTCAACAAGTGTACCAGGCAGCTACCTGGTCCAGTCTGCACACTTTCACCAAGCATTATCAGGTGCATACCTATGCTTCGGCGGATGCCAGCTTAGGTAGAAGAGTCCTGCAGGCGGCAGTGACACCCCCGTAGGGGAGGGCTGTTTTGCAGCCCTAACATGAGGTATTTCTTTACCCACCCAGGGACAGCTTTTGGACGTCCCAATCGTCTGGGTCTCCCAATAGAGCGCTGAAGAAGAAGGGAATTTTGTTACTTACCGTAAATTCCTTTTCTTCTAGCTCTTATTGGGAGACCCAGCACCCGCCCTGTTGTCCTTCGGGATGTTTTTGTTGTTTGCGGGTACACATGTTGTTCATGTTGAACGGTTTTTCAGTTCTCCGATGTTACTCGGAGTTAATTTGTTTAAACCAGTTATTGGCTTTCCTCCTTCTTGCTTTGGCACTAAAACTGGAGAACCCGTGATACCACGGGGGGGTATAGCCAGAAGGGGAGGGGCCTTGCACTTTTTAGTGTAGTGCTTTGTGTGGCCTCCGGAGGCAGTAGCTATACCCCAATCGTCTGGGTCTCCCAATAAGAGCTAGAAGAAAAGGAATTTACGGTAAGTAACAAAATTCCCTTCTTTTATCTTATTTTGTGTTTGTGTTTATTTATTTTCACTTACAGATTAGTAATGGGGGTAGGGTTTTCATAGACCCTGCCATTGCTAATCTAGGGCTTAGTGGCAGATGTGAGCTGTTATTAACCCCTTATTAGCCTGATTGCCACCGCACCAGGGGAATCGGGAAGAATCGGGTAGAGTGCCAGGATTGTCACATCTAATGGATGTGACAATCCTGAGTGGCTGTGGGCTGTGGGCTGCTATTGTTATAACGCGCCTGCTTTATTCTTATTTTCTTTATTTTTCCTTTTTTTATTTTTTATTTCCAAAGGTTCCGGATCTTTATCCGGAGTTCCCTGAGAACTCCAGGCCCGGGTCCAGTATTCGGGTATTTTTAAAACCTCTCGGATTCTAAATTTTACAGTCCGGGTCTGTCCATCACTAATCAATAGACAAACAAAAAAGTGCATAGTGTTCATGTTGTTGTGTAAACAGAAATATTATATGCAAAATTAAAAATGACATGCCATAAGGCAAGCAAAATCAAGAAATGCAAAAAACTAAATTATTGAGTAAATGTTATAAATATTAGTTGTATCCTAACTATGATTAAATTGTTGTACAATGTTTTTCTCCACTTTTCTTAGATAATAATCGTTTTTCTTATTTTCTCATAGGCACTTCATTCAGGGAAAAGACCCAATCAAAGTCAACATCTAAGTCACTGAGCGGGTCGCGTGAAGTACCTCAAAATTTGCAGACCACCTCAGGTATGGTTTTAGCATATACAGATCTCTAAATTATGGATAAAAAGAAAAAGAAACAATTAAAAAATAATTTAACACAAACAGTCCCATTCTCACACCACATAAAAATACCCAATTAAAGAAAGCAGTCAAAGCTCTCATTGAGCCCAATAGTAGTCCTTGTGTCCAATCTATAAATCCAATGACTCAAGTTGCGCAAGGGCCTTAAATAGGTTACCACCTCTAACCTCTGATCTATGGCCTTTATAATTAAAGGGGTTATCCGGCTTATTTTGACTTTTCTTCATTATTACCCTATTGGGCTACATTGGGGCAGGTAAGTAGCTAGTGATCACTTACCTGCCCTGCTGTCAGCCTTTCTCCCCCGGCTCAGAGCGGTCATGTGATCGCTCCTGCCGCGATTTTGCTGCTTCCGGTCATTTCATGTCAACATGGGCAGGACCATGTTGACATGCAAATCTAGAACAGCATGTTGCCGCCCTGTTGGGCGAGTACAGTGCGTGGGGTCCCCGCACCTCTTCCCTGCACCCTCCCACACATTCCTCCGCACCCCGTACTCTCCCCGCCCACGGTGTCAACGTCAGCACCAGGCCCCCTGCTCAGAATAGCAGGAGTGCCCGTGCAGTCTGTGTACCCGCTCCAGCCCCGCGGCTGCCTTCATTGCAGGCTCAGCAGCCTCTCACATTGCAGTCCAATGGGGACAGTGTTGCCAATGTATGTAAAGCGCTGTGGAATTAATAGCGCTATATAAATGAATAAATATTATATATTATTATTATATGTAGGCCATTATACATTTTTGATTGCTATAGGGGCACCACTGGAGGGCTGTGTGGGTAACAGGCCTTGTATGCACACTGCGTTTTTTGAGTGCAGTTTTGGTAACAAAACTTCCTGCATTTCCTTCCCAGAAAAGTCTATGTGATTTCAGTTTTTCTGTTCACACTTTGCAGCTTTTTTTTGGCTGCATCTTTGTGGTGACCACAAAGATGCAGCATGTCAATTCTTACTGCATTTTTTCCTGCGGTTTTTGAGCTCTTCCAATCAATAGATGACTTAAAAAACACACTGAGCAAAAACGCAGTAAAACGTGGCAAATAATACATGCCGAGAGTGCGTTTTTTTGGGCCTAAAAACATGAATCTTTGTGGTCACCACAAAGATGCAGCGTGCGCACATAGCCTCATTCTGTTTAAAGGCCTATATGGTAGCCATTATACTATTTGGAAGGCTATGTGGGGCCCATTATACTGTGTGCAGACCGTTATAGAATATAAAGGGGCCATTCTACTGTATGAAGGGCTGTGTTGGGGCCATCGTACTGTGTTGGGGTTGTTGTGGGTGTATTATGCTTTGCTGGGTGGGAGGTGATGTAGAATCATCAAACTGTGCGTGGAGGGTACTGTGCAGGAATTCACTTTGGGTGTATCATACAGTGTTTGGGGGGCACTTTTGTTGGGATCATACTTTATGGGGGTCATGAAAGGGATTTCCTAATGTGTGGAAACACTAACGGGCAGCAATTTGCCATGTGCGCATGCTGCATCTTTGTGGAGACCACAAAGATGCACGGTTTTGGTCCCAAAAAACATACCCCTGGCGTGCATTTTTTTGCGTTTTTGCCCAGTGTATTTTTAAAGTCAATTCTATTGACTGGAAGGGCTCAAACACACAGAAAGAATTGACATGCTGCATCTGTAGTCACCACAAAAACGCAGCAAAAAAAAAAAAAGCTGCAATGTGCGCTTTGGTGCATACCGATGGGTTGTGTGGGTATGCTGGGAGTTGTTGTTCTACTTCAGAAAGGGAGCGTGAGGTTGCAGGTTGTTGTATTGTTATGCCAGTGGGGTTGTCATTTGGATCTGCTGCTTTTCAGTGTTCCTACTGAGTCTTGTAGGATATACTCCGCGGCTGCCTTCATTGCAGGCTCAGCAGCCTCTCACATTGCAGCGCAGGCAGCCGCGGGGATAACGAGCGCTGCCATCAGGATGTTAGATGACATCATTGCCTGCTGTGACAATCTTCGCTTCACTCCTGTCAGCGCTGTCACTGGCTTCTATGCCGCTGCGTTCTCACGTCACTAGCGGTGACGTCTCGGGCGATAATGCTGAGAACGCGGCGGGCATAGAAGTCAGGGACAGCGCTGACAGGAGTGAAGCGAAGATCGTCACCGCAGGTAATGATTTCATTTAACCTCCTGACAGCAGCGCTCGGCATCCCCTGCAGTGACCTGGGCTATTGATGTTAGCTCAGGTCACTGCATTACTCTCCCAGCCAATGAGGAACATTCTGTTCTTCATTGACTGGGACATTGACTATGGTATGGATTGTCATGGGACCCCCTTATTGGATTATGCTGGACCTGGATTTGTTTTTCTTTTGAATAAATTGGTGAATGAGGGAATGTTTTGATGAGTGTATTTTCAAATAAAACTTTTTTTTTTGTTGTCTATTTTTTTTTTATTACTGACTGGGTTTCTGATGTCGGATATCTGATAGACGCGTGACATCACTAATCCCAGTGCTTGATGCCAGGTGACATTACACATTTGGCATCAACCCCATATATTACCCCGTTTGCCACCGCACCAGGGCACGGGATGAGTTGGGGCGAAGCACCAGGGTTGGCACATCTAATGGATGTGCCACTTCTGGGGCGGCTGTGGCCTGCTAATTTTAGGCTGGGGAGTGTCCAATAACAGTGGGCCTCCCTAGTCTGAGAATACCAGACCACAGCTGTCTGCTTTACCTTGGCTGGTGATCCAATTTGGGGGGACCCCATGTTTTTTGTTTTAAATTATTTATTTAATTTAAAATAACAGCATGGGGTGCCCTCTGTTTTAGATTACCAGCCAAGCTGAAGCTGCCAGCTGTGGTTTGCAGGCTGCAGCCATCTGCTTTACCCTAGCTGGCTACTAAAGTATGGGGGACCCATTGTCGTTTGTTTTTTTTTTTAATTATTTTTTATTTATTTTTTGGATAAATACAAGGCTAAGCACACTTTAGTGCCACATGAAAGTCACTAAAGGGTGCCAGCTTAGAATATGCAAGGGGTAGGACATTATATGTCTTTCTCATCTATCTACCTATCTATCTGTCTATCCCTTTGTTCATTCATTCATCCCTCTATCTCTCAGTCTCTATATCTATCTATTCATCTCTATATCTACTCATCTATTTATCTTTCTTGCTGCTTCCGTTTTTTGCGGTCTGCAAAAAAAACGGAAGGCACACGGATGACACATGGATGTATCCGTGAAAAAATTGGCCATTTTTTGCGGACCGCAAAAACGGAACGGTCATGTGAATGTAGCCTACATGTGTTCCCTATGGGGGTAGGGGTCGGTACAGAACGATGGTGAGGGGGAGGTCGGTACAGAGCGCCGTGTGTGTGTGTGTGTGTGTGGGTGAGGGTTGCAGAGCCTGATGTGTGTGGCGCAGAGCCCGATGTGTGTGTGTGTGTGTGTGTGTGTGGCACAGAGCCCGATGTTGGGCTGTTATTTTCATTGCTAGAGTGATAACAGATCAGGTGCTAGGGTAGAATACTGACAGGGAATGTGTGTGCAGGGGGCGGGCAGGGGACGGGGCTGGACACTGAGGCCGGGCAGTGCCAGCTCTAACTGAGGTTTTGCACAGGAAGTGGTCAGTTTGCTAGAGCAAAATGTAAACAAAGAACTGCAGAGAATAAAGGGATAATTCAAGTGGAACAAAAGTTAGAAAACAAAAAATAACAATATAGGGGTGTTTTATATGACAATACAGCACAGATAAACTCAAAATTTTTTGGTAAGCTAATGTCGGACAACTCCTTTAATTTGCTTGAGTCAGATTCATGGTACAATTGGAAATGTTTTGGTAGGGTTTATAGGTGTTCCGTCTCATGCAGAGTCTTTGTTTTCTCAATGTCCCTGATGTGCTCACGGACTCCCACCTTTAACCCCCTAACCCCTGGACGATTTTTCCGTTTTTGTTTTTTGCTCCCCTTTTTCCGAGAGTCATAACTTTTTTATTTTTCCCGTCAATCTTGCCATAAGAGGGCTTGTTTTTTGCAGGACGTATTGGTCTTTTAAGTTAAACCATGAGTTTTACCATATATGGTACTGGAAAACAGCAAAAAATTTCCACGTGCGGAAAAATTACAAAAAAGTGTGATTGGACAATGGTTTATGGGGTACTTTATTCACCGTGTTCACTGTATGGTAAAACTGATGGGTGGGTGTGATACTTCAGGTTGGTATGCGTTCGTTGATACCAAACATGTTTAGGTTTACTTTTATATAAGGGGTTAAAAAAAGGTTTGTCCAAAAAATTGGAGCACTTTCTGCGGCATTTTCTGCAACTTGTAGTGTTCTCATTTTTCGGGATATGGGGCTCACTGATGGCTTATTTGTTTGCATTTTTAGCTGTACCATTTTTGCGCAGATGCTACGTTTTGACTCCCTGGTATTGCATTTTGCTGAAAATTTGCGAAGACCAAAAAACGTAACTTTGCCAGTTGGATTTTTTTTTACGGCTACGCCATCTACCGATCTAATTGATTCATTTTATATTTTGATAGACTGGGCATTTCTGAACTCTGCGATACCAAATGAGTATATTTTTTTAACCCTTTGATTTTTAGTGGGGCGAATGGAGAATGATTTAAACATTTAGTAGTTTTTTTAATTCTATAAAACTTTTTTTTTACTTATTTTTATTTTAATAGTCTCTCTAGGGGTAAGGATTAGCCGTCTGATCGCTTGTTCATTTCTGCTGATCAGAGCGGCAGAGCTCTGATCAGCTGAAATGCTGCTGTCCTGTTAAAGCCAGCCGGCTGTAACAGGATGTGAGTCATGATAGCGACAGGAGTCATCACATAACCCTGTGCTACCATGGCAACCATCGGCTTCCCATAATCGCGTTACGGGGCCTCCGATGGCGGTGTAGAAAGGCAATTGAAATAGTCATGGGCCCTCGTGTGGATTACCACAGACCTGCGTGTTTTTGGGGTTAATAAAGGAGTGAAATAGGGTATTGTTTTTATCTTATTTTGTGTTTGTGTTTATTTCTTTTCACTTCCAGATTAGTAATGGGGGTAGGGTTTTCATAGACCCTGCCATTACTAATCTAGAGCTTAGTGGCAGCTGTGAGCAGTTATTAACCCCTTATTAGCCTGATTGCCACCGCACCAGTGCAATCGGGAAGAGCCGGGTAAAGTGCCAGGATTGTCACATATAATGGATGTGACAATCCTGGGTGGCTGTGGGCTGCTATTGTTATAACGCGCCTGCTTTAATCTTATTTTATTTAATTTTCCTTTATTTATTTTTTATTTCCAAAGGTTCCGGATCATTATCCGGAGTTCCCTGAGAACTCCAGGCCCGGGTCCGGTACTCGGGTATTTTTAAAATCGCTCGGATCCTAAATTTTACAGTCCGGGTCTGTCCATCACTAATCAATAGACAAACAAAAAAGTGCATGGTGTTTATGTAGTTGTGTAAACAGAAATATGATATTCAAAATTAAAAATGACATGCCATTAGGCAAGCAAAATCAAGAAATGCAAGAAACTAAATTATTGAGTAAATGTATTAAATATTAGTTGTATCCAAACTATAATTAAATTGTTGTACAATGTTGTTCTCCACTTTTCTTAGATAATAATCTTTTTTCTTATTTTCTCATAGGCACTTCATTCAGGGAAAAGACCCAATCAAAATCAACATCTAAGTTACTGAGCGGGTCGCGTGAAGTACCTCAAAATTTGCAGACCACCACAGGTATGGTTTTAGCATATACAGACCTCTAAATTATGGATAAAAAAAACTATTAAAAATAATTTTAACACAAACAGTCCCATTCTCACACCACATAAAAATACCCAATTAAAGAAAGCAGCCAAAGCTCTCATTGAGCCCAATAGGAGTCCTTGTGTCCAATCTATAAATAAAGTGACTCAAGTTGCGCAAGGGCCTTAAAAAGGTTACCACCTCTAACCTCTGATCTATGGCCTTTATAATTAATTTGCTTGAGTCAGATTTATGGTACAATTGGAAATGTTTTGGTAGGGATTTTAGGTGTTCCGTCTCATGCAGAGTCTTTGTTTTCTCAATGTCCCTGATGCGCTCACGGACTCACACCTTTAACCCCCTAACCCCTGGACGATTTTTCCGTTTTTGTTTTTTGCTCCCCTTTTTCCGAGAGTCGTAACTTTTTTATTTTTCCCGTCAATCTTGCCATAAGAGGGCTTGTTTTTTGCGGGACGTATTGGTCTTTTAAGTGAAACCATGAGTTTTAACATATATGGTACTGGAAAACAGCAAAAAATTTCCACGTGCGGAAAAATTACAAAAAAGTGTGATTGGACAATGGTTTATGGGGTACTTTATTCACCGTGTTCACTTTATGGTAAAACTGATGGGTGGGTGTGATACTTCAGGTTGGTATGAGTTCGTTGATACCAAACATGTTTAGGTTTACTTTTATCTAAGGGGTTAAAAAAAGGTTTGTCTAAAAAATTGGAGCACTTTCAGCGCCATTTTCTGCAACTTATAGTGTTCCCATTTTTCGGGATATGGAGCTCACTAATGGCTTATTTGTTTGCATTTTTAGCTGAACCATTTTTTCGCAGATGCTGCGTTTTGACTCCCTGGTATTGCATTTTGCTCAAAATTTGCGAAGACCAAAAAACTTAACTTTTGCCGGTTGGAATTTTCTTTGTCGCTCCATTGGGAGACCCAGACAATTGGGGTGTATAGCTTCTGCCTCCGGAGGCCACACAAAGTATTACACTTTAAAAAGTGTAACCTCTCCCCTCTGCCTATACACCCTCCCGTGCATCACGGGCCCATCAGTTTTTATGCTTTGTGTTGAAGGAGGCACACATTCACACAATGCTCCACATTTTAGTCAGCAGCAGCTGCTGATTATATCGGATGGAAGAAAAGAGGGCCCCTAACAGGGCCCCCGGCATGCTTCCTTCTCACCCCACTGAGTCGGCGGTGTTGTTAAGGTTGAGGTACCCATTGCGGCTACACAGGCTGGAGCCCACATGCCGTTTTCCTTCCCCATCCCTTAGGGGCTCTGGGTGAAGTGGGATCCATAACCGGTCATCCAGGCACTGGGACCGGGCTCCCTCCACAGCCCCTGGGGGAATCTGCTGGACAGGAGACTGAGTATCGTCAGGGACAGGGCCCTGCATCTACAGGTACTCTGTGTCCCCTTTGGGACAGCGCATGGAGCACCTTGGCCTCAGACGCTGCAGCGACTGCGGTGTTGATTTTTGACCGGGACTACCGCGCCGACCGTGCCTGCTTGCCGGCCGCGGTTTTTACTTTAGTCCCCGGCTTTTGCGGCCTAGTGCATTAAACTCCCGCCCCCGGGCCTGCCAGTCAGGGGTAAGGGCGGGACGGTCGGTCTGACGCCGACAGTGAGGGCTGGAGCACACGTAGCTGTCCTCCTCCCCCCTCACTAATCACTCTGGGGCACCAGATTCCCGCACTTTTGTAAGTTACGCCCACGGCTCCCTCCTCCCCTGTGAACGCCGACAGCCATGTTTTAACACATTCTGCCGGTGGAGGACTTCTGGCAGCAGCTCTGGGAGACCCGAGGCAGGGAATCTGGTGGCCACACACCGCTGGAGCGGTCGGTAAGCCACACCGGTCACCCGGTGCTGGTCCCCCTAGAGTGCTGAACTGTATATAGATACATTATATTTGTATACATTTTCCGGTTCGGCTGTACCATTAGCTTGTGGCTATATACCCTCAGTGATCACGCTCCTGGGAGACAACAGCATGTCGTTCACAAGGAGCAAGGGTGCCAAGACACAGGGTTATTTTGCTACCTGTACCTCTTGCGCGGCTATGCTACCTGCAGGTTCCACCTACCCTCACTGTGAGCAATGCTCGGGCACTGGGGCACTCGCTCAGCCGGAGCCTGAGACACTAGGGGGTCCCTCGGCCCAGGTAGAACTGCCAGCTCCCCCTGTCCAGATAGCAGGGACAGAGTTTGCCGTTTTAGCTGACAAACTCTCTGAGTCGCTTTCACATTCCATGACTCAGTCTATGGATAAATGGTCTGCTAAGTTTCTAGAGGCTTTGCAGTCCAGACCGGCCCTTACACAGGCCCCGGGCACTGCGGGATCACCCCCAGGCCCCTCTCGGTCTGCGACGAAGCGTGCTCCTGGTGTGGCCTCTAGTTATTACGTGGAGGACTCCGGCACGGACCGCAGTCCCAGACCAGCTAAGCGGGCTCGCTTAGAATTTTCCCCGACTTCATCACGCTGTTCGGGGTCTCAGCTTGAGGATTCCATAGAGGATGAGACGGAGGTCGCAGCCCAGGACTCTGACCCTGACGTTGCTCTCAATCTTGATACACCTGAAGGGGACGCCATAGTAAATGACCTTATAGCGTCCATCAACCAGGTGCTAGATCTTTCTCCTCCAACTCCGCTTGTAGAGGAGTCGGCTTCACAACAGGAGAAACACCAGTTTAGGTTTCCTAAACGTACACGGAGTGCTTTCTTCGATCACTCTAACTTTAGAGATGCTGTCCAGAAGCACAGGGCTTTCCCGGACAAGCGCTTTACTAAACGCCTTAATGACACACGTTACCCCTTCCCCTCTGACGTGGTTAAGGGTTGGGCTCAATGTCCCAAGGTGGATCCTCCAGTCTCTAGACTGGCGGCTAGATCCGTAGTAGCAGTGGCTGACGGTGCATCGCTCAAGGATGACACGGACAGGCAGATAGAGCTCCTACTCAAATCCATCTATGAAGCCATAGGCGCGTCTTTTGCCCCAGCCTTTGCAGCAGTGTGGGCACTCCAGGCTATCTCAGCTTGTCTGTCTGAGATTAATGCGGTCACCCGTACCGCTGCGCCACAAGTAGCATCTTTGACCTCTCAGGCGTCAGTATTTGCATCCTACGCCATGAATGCTGTCCTGGACTCGTCTAGCCGTACAGGGGTAGCATCCGCCAATTCTGTGGCAGTCCGCAGGGCCATGTGGCTACGCGAATGGAAGGCAGACTCTGCTTCCAAAAAGTTCTTGACCGGTTTGCCGTTTTCTGGCGACCGACTGTTTGGCGAGCGATTGGATGAAATTATTAAGCAATCCAAGGGAAAGGACTCGTCCTTGCCCCAGCCCAAACCAAACAGACCTCAGCAACGGAAAGTTCAAGCGAGGTTTCGGTCCTTTCGGCCCTCAGCCAGATCCCAATCCTCCTCGTCCAACAGGCCACAGAAGAGCCAGAGAAACTCTTCTGCATGGCGGTCTAAGTCACGTCCTCCAAAGACCGCCGGAGGCACCGTCTCCAAGGCAGCCTCCTCATGACTCTCGGCTGCCCCAAACCGCATCCTCGGTCGGTGGCAGGCTCTCCCGCTTTTGCGACGCCTGGTGGCCACATGTCCAAGACCGATGGGTGAGAGACATTCTGTCTCACGGTTACAGGATAGAGTTCAGCTCTCGTCCTCTGACTCGCTTTTTCAGAACATCTCCGCCCCCCGAGCGAACCGTTGCGCTTTTTCAGGCGGTGGACACTCTGAAGTCAGAAGGAGTGCTGATCCCCGTTCCCCTTCAGGAACGCGGTCGCGGTTTTTACTCCAACCTGTTCGTGGTGCCAAAAAAGGACGGCTCATTCCGTCCCGTTTTGGACCTCAAATTGCTCAACAGACATGTGAGAACCAGGCGGTTTCGCATGGAATCCCTCCGATCGGTCATCACTTCGATGTCCCAAGGAGACTTCCTAGCATCAATCGACATCAAAGACGCCTATCTCCATGTGCCGATCGCTCCAGAGCATCAACGCTTCTTGCGTTTCGCCATTGGGGACGAACACCTTCAGTTTGTGGCACTGCCTTTCGGCCTGGCGACAGCCCCACGGGTCTTCACCAAGGTCATGGCATCCGTTGTAGCGTTGTAACCACCTTTTGAGCCGCTGCGGGATGTCTCTCTATCACGTCTTTCGCAGAAGGTGGCATTTCTAGTGGCGGTTACATCACTCCGAAGAGTGTCAGAGCTTGCAGCGCTGTCATGCAAAGCCCCTTTCCTGGTATTTCACCAGGATAAGGTGGTTCTGCGTCCTGTCCCGGAATTTCTCCCTAAGGTGGTATCCCCTTTTCATCTCAATCAGGATATCTCCTTACCTTCATTTTGCCCTCATCCAGTTCACCAATGTGAAAAGGATTTGCATTTGTTAGATCTAGTGAGGGCTCTCCGGATCTACGTGTCTCGCACGGCGCCATTGCGCCGTTCTGATGCGCTTTTTGTCCTTGTCGCTGGCCAGCGTAAGGGGTCGCAGGCTTCCAAGTCAACCTTGGCTCGGTGGATCAAGGAACCGATTTTTGAAGCCTACCGTTCTTCTGGGCTTTTGATTCCTTCAGGGCTGAAAGCCCATTCTACCAGAGCCGTGGGTGCATCCTGGGCATTGCGGCACCAGGCTACGGCTCAGCAGGTGTGTCAGGCGGCTACCTGGTCGAGTCTGCACACTTTCACAAAACACTATCAGGTGCATGCCTATGCTTCGGCAGATGCCAGCCTAGGTAGGCGAGTCCTTCAGGCGGCGGTTGCCCACCTGTAAGAGGGGGCCGTTGTTTCAGCTCTTTTTATCGAGGTATTCTTTTACCCACCCAGGGACTGCTTTTGGACGTCCCAATTGTCTGGGTCTCCCAATGGAGCGACAAAGAAGAAGGGAATTTTGTTTACTTACCGTAAATTCCTTTTCTTCTAGCTCCTATTGGGAGACCCAGCACCCGCCCCTGTTCCCTTCGGGCTGTTTGTTCTTTTGTGTACACATGTTGTTCATGTTGAATTGTTCTTTTGGTTCATGGTTTCAGTTCTCCGAACATCCTTCGGATTGAATTTACCTTAGACCAATTTATAAGTTTCCTCCTTCCTGCTTTGGCACCAAAACTGATGGGCCCGTGATGCACAGGAGGGTGTATAGGCAGAGGGGAGGGGTTACACTTTTTAAAGTGTAATACTTTGTGTGGCCTCCGGAGGCAGAAGCTATACACCCCAATTGTCTGGGTCTCCCAATAGGAGCTAGAAGAAAAGGAATTTACGGTAAGTAAACAAAATTCCCTTCTTTGTTACAGCTACGCCGTCTACCGATCATATTAATTCATTTTATATTTTGATAGACTGGGCATTTCTGAACTCTGTATTACCAAATGAGTGTATATTTTTTATTTTTTTAACCCTTTGATTTTTAGTGGGGCGAATGGGGAGTGATTTAAATTTTTAGTTGTTTTTTTTTAATTCTTTAAAACTTTTTTTTAAACTTTTTTTATTTTAATAGTCCCCCTAGGGGTAAGGATTAGCTGTCTGATCGCTTGTTCATTTCTGCTGATCAGAGCGGCAGAGCTCTGATCAGCTGAAATGCTGCTGTCCTGTTACAACCAGCCGGCTGTAACAGGATGTGAGTCATGATAGCGACATGAGTCATGACATAACCCTGTGCTACCATGGCAACCATCGGCTTCCCGTGATCGCATCACGGGGACTCCGATGGCGTCGAGGAAAGGAAATTTCCCTGCCATGGCCATTTACATTGCGCTGTCAGTATTTGACAGCGCGGTCTAAGGGATTAAAAGGCATGGGTGAATCGTGGATCTACCTTTGCTTGTAAGCTACACATGTCTGCTGTTCAGATCAGCATATATGTGCGGAAATCGGTGCCGGTTTACTGCAGCAGCAGCCGACGATGATTACACCGCCATTATCTACGATGTACCCAGTACGTCCAATGTCTGTAAGAGGTTAAGTCGCTTGTGGTCATTCCTATGTAGATTTTCTGGCATGGAGACTGGGCGTAATAAATCACGCCCTTAGAAGCACAAATATGTTGGTGATTTATTGTGTAAGTTTGTGTTCCTTCCGATTTTTTAATGGGAATCTGTCACCAGATTTGGGGACTACAAGCTGTGTCCAATACCACTGAGTTCTTATATACAGCATTCCAAAATACTGTATATAAGAGCCTAGGCCGCTCTGTAAAACGGAAAAAGTACTTTTATAATACTCACCTAGGGTGGGTCCAGTCCAATGGGTGTCGCAGCTCTCCAGTGCGGTGCCTCCTCTTTCAGGTCTGACGCATCCTCTCTGCTGCGATCTTCGGCCTCCTTCTTCCTAGTCCGGTGTGGATGATGTGTCTACGTCATCCACACGAGCCGACATTGCGGTCCTGCGCAGGCGCATTCATCTGCCCTGCTGATCAAAGTACTATAATGAGCAGGCGCGAGGAAAGGTTAACCCCTTCACGACCGACCGACTTTACACTTTCCGGTATTTGTGGGGTGTTTGCCATTCTTCTGACAGACGTAACTTTTTTATTTTTCAGTCAATATGGTCATGTGAGGGCTCAATTTTTGCAGAATGAGCTGTAATTTTAAATGAAACCGTGAGTTTTACCATGCAGTGTACTGTAAAATGGCAAAAAAATTCCAAATGTGGAGAAATTGCAAAAAAAAGTGTGATTGCTCTATTGTTTTTGAGACATTTTATTCACTGTGTTCACTATATGGTAAACCTGATGTGCTGCTGTAATGCCTGAGGTTACTGCAAGTTTGTAGACACCAAACATGAATAGGTTTACTTTTATCTAAGGGGTTAAAAAAATAATCAGAAGTTTGTCCGAAAAAAGTGACGGACGTTTCTTCATCGTTCCTTATGGGAGACCCAGACCATGGGTGTATAGCTTCTGCCTCCGGAGGACACACAAAGTACTACACTAAAAAGTGTAGCTCCTCCCTCCGAGCATATACACCCCCTGGATGACCAAATCTAGCCAGTTCAATGCTTTGTGTTCAGGAGGTCACACATCCACACATGCATTCATTTTTGATTTTTGATTTTAAAGAGTTGGAAGAAAAGCGGGTCCAAGCTGGACTCCCGGCATGTCCCTTCTCACCCCACTTTGTCGGCGGTGCTGTTAAGGTTGATTTTACAAGGCTGGAGCCTTACATGCCGCGCTCCTTCACCATCCCCCGGGCTCTGGCTTGAAGTGGGAGCCATCACGGTTCTCACTGCTTTGCAGGAGACCGGTCTCCATCCGCAGCCCTTTCAGGACCCTGCAGGACGGAGCGCTCATCCCTCAGGGACCTGGCCCTGCGTCTCATAAGCTAAGTATTGAGACGTTATTGAGGGGTCCCTTGTACATTTATTGTGGGGAGAGTGTGTTATTTAACTTTGCTGTGATTCCGGCCGGTTCTCTGGTTTTTTTCCTGAGAACCGCGCCGAGGGTGCCTGCTCGTCGGCCGCATGGAAAAATTTAGGCCCCGGCTTCGGCTGCGGCCTACTTTCGGTTTCACTGCCCCTGCATGTCAGTCATGCAGGGGGACAGTGCGGCGCCGCCCACCGGCCGTTCAGCACAGGGGAGGACACTCCTCTCTGAGGAGATGTTTCCCTCCCCTGTATTTCTCCTTGGCCCTCCGGTTCCCGCTCTTGGACTAAACCCCGCCCCCCCTCCTCACTCCGGCGCCATTTTATCAGCGTTCACACACTGATCGGCGCTGGCTGCTGCAGCTCTGCAATCTGTCTGGGGGTCCAAGCTGTGGAATCCGGAGGGCACACAAAACGGTCTGGTAAGCCACAACCTCTGGTTGTGGACTTTCTTATACACTCTCTGGGGGTCATTCTGAAGGAGTGTGTTCTTTACTGCAGAGCCTCCACCTCAGCAGCATGTCTCTCACTAGGAGCAAGGCTGCAAGGCTTTACTCTATATGCACTGCATGTAAGCTCATACTGCTGAACCGAGCACATATCCACATTGTGATGCCTGCTCTAACATGGTGATGCCTCAGCCTGGAGTCTCCCCAGGGGTCCCTCCGGCTGCTCCAGCCCCGGTGGCTGAACCCCCGGCTTGGGTAGCATCGTTTTCTAAAGCTATCTCCCAGTCCTTTGCCGACTCCATGGGACAGCTGTCCCGGACTCTGCTGACCATGCATCAGCCCCCTTCTCAGGGCGCCTCTGCTGCTCAGACTCGCTCTGCAGAGCTCACAGAGGATTTTTCATCTGTTCCCAGACCCCGTCCTCCTAAACGGAGACGCAGGGACTCTTCTCCTTCCTCGTCCCATGGCTCTGATTCACGAGCTGAATCGCAGGGCGAGGAGGATGCCTTTACTGTGGGCTCGGACGCTACCTCTATGTACCCCATTGATCTAACCGAAGGTGATGCACATGTTAGTGATTTGATTGCGTCCATTAATTCCGTACTGAACCTCAATCCACCAGTGTCAGAGGAACAAGCCTCTCTGGTAGAAAAACACCAGTTTACCTCACCTAAGAGAGCAAGGAGTATGTTTTTTAACCACTCCAGTTTTCAGGCCACTGTGACCAAACCCAGGGCCTGTCCTGACAAACGCTTTCCAAAGCGTAGTTCTGATGACCGTTTTCCCTTTCCACCAGAGGTGGTCAAGGAGTGGGCTCATTCACCAAAGGTAGATCCTCCGGTGTCTAGAATCTCAGCCCGGACAGTTGTATCTGTGGCGGATGGCACCTCACTTAAGGATTCCACTGACCGCCAGGTTGACCTTCTGGCCAAATCTGTATATGAAGTGGCAGGGGCCTCGTTCTCCCCGTCTTTTGCAGCAGTGTGGGCTCTTAAGGCCGTCTCTGCTTCTCTGGCGGAGATGCATTCCCTCACCAGGGACTCTATGCCCGAAATGGTTGCCTTAACGTCCCAGGCTTCGGCTTTTTCATACTATGCCATGTCTGCCATTCTGGAGGCTTCTCACCGCACGGCGGTGGCTTCCGCTAATTCCCTCGCGATCCGCAGGATCTTGTAGCTTCGAGAGTGGAAAGCAGACGCTTCTTCCAAGAAGTACCTTGCTGGGCTCCCTTTTGCTGGGTCCCAGCTGTTCGGTGAACAACTGGATGAAATTATTAAGGATGTTACTGGCGGAAAGAGTACTTCCTTGCCACAAACTAAAACCAGGAAACCTGTCCAGGGCAGGAACCAGTCGAGGTTTCGTTCCTTTCGTTCCTCTAACTGGTCATCCTCTAAGCCCTCAGCCTCGTCCACTAACTCAGCCAAGGATCGAAAACCCAGCTGGCGCACGAAGCCGCGTCCTCAGAAGAACGGAGGAGCCGCTGCCACTAAGGCAGCCTCCTCTTGACTATCTGGCCGCGCCAGCAACGTCCTTGGTCGGTGGCAGGCTCTCCCACTTTGGCGATGTGTGGTTTCAACACGTCTCTGATCAGTGGGTGCGGGATATCATCTCCCACGGCTACAGGATAGAATTCTCTTCCAGCCCGCCAAACAGATTTTTTCTGTCCACTCCCCCCTGCTCCAAAGCCGCCGCCTTCTCTCAGGCCGTGGCATCCTTGCAGGCCAACGGAGTAATTGTACCGGTTCCCGCCCGGGAACCATTCAGAGGTTTCTACTCAAATCTCTTCCTAGTCCCCAAGAAGGACGGTTCCTTCCGGCCCATCCTGGATCTCAAGCTTCTCAACAAGCATGTTCAGGTGCGGCACTTTCGCATGGAATCTCTGCGATCAGTCATTGCCTCAATGACCCAAGGAGATTTTCTAGCATCCATTGACATCAGAGATGCCTATTTGCATGTGCCAATTGCAGTTTCACACCAGTGTTGGCTACGTTTTGCAATCGGAGAGGAACATTTCCAATTCGTGGCTCTCCCCTTCGGGTTAGCCACGGCCCCTCGAGTATTCACCAAGGTCATGGCAGCTGTGGTTGCGGTTCTGCACCTCCAGGGGTTGGCAGTAATTCCTTACCTGGACGACCTTCTAGTCAAGGCTTCATCCAGTGCAGACTGTCATCGGAGTGTCTCGCTCACTCTCGCCACGCTTGTTCAATTCGGGTGGCTTGTCAATCTGCCCAAGTCCACTCTGACCCCGACCCAGAAACTTACGTACCTAGGGATGCAATTCGAGACTCTGCCGGCACTTGTGAAGCTGCCCTTAATCAAACAGCAGTCCCTTCATCTGGCGGTGCGCTCTCTGTTGAGGCCCCGCCGTCATTCCATCAGGCACCTCATGCAGGTGCTGGGTCAGATGGTGGCGTCAATGGAAGCGGTTCCCTTTGCCCAGTTCCATCTGCGTCCCCTGCAGCTGGACATTCTCCGCTGTTGGGACAAGCGGACCTCTTCCTTGCACAGGCTAGTGGCTCTGTCGCCACAGACCAGGAGCTCTCTTCAGTGGTGGCTTCGGCCCCTCTCGCTATCCCAGGGACGCTCCTTTCTGATCCCGTCCTGGGTGATTCTCACCACGGATGCCAGTCTATCCGGCTGGGGAGCAGTGTTTCTCCACCACCGAGCACAGGGCACTTGGACTCCGTCCGAATCAGCCCTCTCGATCAATGTGCTGGAAATCAGAGCTGTGCTCCTAGCTCTCGTAGTTTTTCACCACCTGTTGGCGGGCAAGCACATTCGAGTCCAGTCAGACAACGCGACAGCAGTTGCCTACATCAATCACCAGGGCGGGACTCGCAGCCGCCTAGCAATGTTGGAGGTTCAATGTATCCTTCAGTGGACGGAGGACTCCAAGTCCACCATATCCGCAGTCCACATCCCAGGCGTAGAAAACTGGGAGGCAGATTATCTCAGCCGTCAAACCGTGGACAGCGGCGAGTGGGCCCTGCATCCGGCAGTGTTCCGGTCAATCTGCCGCAAGTGGGGCACTCCGGAAGTGGATCTCATGGCATCCCGGCACAACAACAAGGTCCCGGTTTACGTGGCTCGCTCCCACGATCCTCAGGCCTTGGCAGCGGACGCGCTGGTTCAGGATTGGTCCCAGTTCCGTCTGGCCTACGTGTTTCCCCCTCTACATCTCTTGCCCAGAGTCCTGCGCAAGATCAGAATGGAGGGCCGTCGGGTCATAATCATTGCTCCAGACTGGCCCAGGCGAGCTTGGTACCCAGACCTGCTCCGTCTGTCCGTAGAGGTGCCGTGGCATCTCCCGGACCGCCCAGACCTTCTCTCACAAGGTCCGTTTTTCGCCAGAATTCTGCGGCTCTCAGATTGACGGCGTGGCTCTTGAGTCCTGGATCCTGACGGCTTCAGGCATTCCTTCCGAGTTCATCTCCACTATGACTCAGGCTCGGAAGTCTTCCTCGGCCAGGATTTACCACAGGACTTGGAGAATTTTCCTGTCCTCGTGTCGCTCTTCCGGACATGCTCCTTGACCTTTTTCCTTGCCGACCATCCTGTCCTTTCTACAGTCCGGTCTGCAGCTAGGACTATCCCTCAATTCCCTCAAGGGACAGGTCTCGGCTCTGTCAGTGTTGTTCCAGCGGCATATCGCCCGACTGGCCCAGGTGCGCACCTTCATGCAGGGCGCATCTCACATCATTCCTCCTTATCGGTGGCCTTTGGATCCCTGGGACCTTAATCTGGTCCTCACGGCCTTACAGAAACCCCCCTTTGAGCCTCTTAGGGAGGTTTCTTTGTTTCGACTTTCCCAGAAAGTGGTCTTTCGGGTGGCCATAACTTCTCTCAGGAGAGTCTCTGATTTGGCTGCGCTCTCTTCGGAGTCACCCTTTTTGGTTTTTCACCAAGACAAGGTGGTTCTCCGTCCGACTCCGGACTTTCTCCCTAAGGTGGTGTCTCCTTTCCACCTTAACCAGGACATTTCATTGCCTTCCCTTTGTCCGGCCCCTGTGCATCGCTTTGAGAAAGCGTTGCATACTTTAGATTTGGTGCGGCCGCTCCGGATCTATATGTCACGCACCGCTGCTCTTAGGCGGTGCACCTCTCTTTTTGTGCTGACCACAGGTCAGCGCAAGGGTCTCTCGGCTTCTAAACCGACCCTAGCTCGTTGGATTAGGTCGGCCATATCCGATACCTACCAATGTACTCAGGTGCCTCCCCCGCCGGGGATTAAGGCGCACTCGACCAGAGCTGTCGGTGCCTCTTGGGCTTTCAGGCACCAGGCTACGGCTCAGCAGGTCTGTCAGGCTGCCACTTGGTCTAGTCTGCACACCTTTTCGAAGCACTACCAAGTGCATGCTCATGCTTCGGCAGATGCGAGCTTGGGCAGACGCATCCTTCAGGCGGCTGTCGCCCATTTGTGAAGTTAGGTTTTGCCTACTTCTCAGTTTTCTGTTTATTTCCCACCCATGGACTGCTTTGAGACGTCCCATGGTCTTGGTCTCCCATAAGGAACGATGAAGAAAAAGAGAATTTTGTTTACTTACCGTAAATTCTTTTTCTTATAGTTCCGACATGGGAGACCCAGCACCCTCCCTGTTGCCTGTTGGCAGTTCTTGTTCCGTGTGTTTTCACCGGCTGTTGTTGTAGACAGAGGTTCCGGTTATTCCGGGTTTTACTCTATCTCTACTTGTGGGTGGATGTCCTCCTTCAGCTTTTGCACTAAACTGGCTAGATTTGGTCATCCAGGGGGTGTATATGCTCGGAGGGAGGAGCTACCTTTTTAGTGTAGTACTTTGTGTGTCCTCCGGAGGCAGAAGCTATACACCCATGGTCTGGGTCTCCCATGTCGGAACTATAAGAAAAAGAATTTACGGTAAGTAAACAAAATTCTCTTTTTTGCGCCATTTTCTGAGACCCATAGCGTTCTCATTTTTTTAAATCTATGGCTCAGTTATGGCTTTTTTTTGTATCTCGAGCTGACGTTTTTAACAGTATCATTTTTGCGCAGATGCTATGTTTTCATTGCCTGTTATTGCATTTTGCTTAAAATTTGTGGCAACCAAAAAGCGTAATTTTGGCATTTGGAATTTTTTTGCTGCTACGCCATTTACCAAACAGAACAAATGATTTTATATTATGATATATATTCGGACTGAAGACAGCGATACCAAATGTGTGAATATATTTTTTTTTAACCCTTTATTTTTCAGTGGGGCAAAAAAGGGATGATTTGAACTTTTAGGTGTTTTTACTTTTTTTTTTACTTTTTCAAAACTTTTTCTTAAATTTTTTTTTAAATTTGACTAGTACCCCTAGGGGGCTATTAGGATCAGCTGTCTGATCACTCATTTATTTATCCCAATCAGAGCAGCACAATTTAGACTGGGAGAAATTATCATCTCTTGTAACAGCCAGTATTTGGCTTTTTCTTACAGGATCTGAGTCATGTGAGCTACAGGAGTCATCACATGATCCTGTGCTATCATGATAGCCACCAGATCGTTAAGGGGTTAAAGATCTCTTACGCATATGCACTACAATACATGGATCTGCTTTGAGCAGGGCAGATCAAAGTGCGCCTGCGCAGGACCTCAATGCCAGCTAGTGAGCATGATGTAGGACGCGTCATGCACATGGGCCTCAGAAGAAGGAGGATGGTGATCGCCGCAGAGAGGAAATGCCGGACTAGAGAGAGGAGGCAATGGGTTTGAGATAATGATCAATAACTTTGCTAGCTATTTCATCATCAGCTGACGGTCTCCTTTTTTTCTCAGCCCCAGATCCCCTTGAGTGGAGCCCCAAAAATTGGTCTGTGCGATTTCTTCCTGTAAGCTCCCAAAGTAAGTCTGCCATCTTGTCTTTCTTCTTCCTGCTCCAGCTGTAAGGCTACTTTCACATTTGACAGGATGCAAACCGCATATGACCGGATCCTGTGGATTGAATGTGCAACGCATGCAACCGCAATTGTTAGTTTATTGTATGCTTCTTCTTCTACTTGTGATGGATCAAGGGGAACACAGAATTTATCGTCTGGCACTGGAGTCAGCTGATCGGGAATAAGCTGAACTCCTGCTCTCACAGCCCGCACACGCTGTGAAGGATGCAGGTTAACAGCAATCACTGCCTGCTGCCGATCACGTGTGACCATGTTCGGGCTGTGTGGTCATGAGTTCAGCTGAGTTCAGATCAGCTGACTCCAGTGTTGGCCGATTGCTTGTTCTGTGTCCCCCTGCATCCATCGCAGAGTGTGCGGGCTGGAGTTCAACAGAGTTCAGATCAGCTGACTCCAGTGTCGGCCGAATTCAGCTGACCTCACAGGCAGCACACGCTGCGATGGATGCAGGGGGACCCAGAACAAGTAATCGGCCAACACTGGAGTCAGCTGATCAGATTACTTGATCTGCTGGCTGTATGGTTAGAAGTAGGGATGAGTGTGCACTAAAAATGCTCGGGTTCTCGGTTGCCCATGAGTATTTTTTTTTTTAAATTCATTAAAAAATAAACAAAAACCCCAAACACATAACCCTAACTCTAGGGTTAGGGGGTCAAAAAATAAAATGTGTGGACTCCCGCTGCATTTTCTATTGCTAAGGTAACCCGAGCAGCTACTGGCTGCTAACCCCCACTGCTTATATGACCTTCACTGGCAATGGAAAATCCAGGGAAGCCCTTTTTTTAATGTTTTTTGCCGAAAAACTAAAAAAAAAGACAGCTTCACCCTGTTTTTGTATGCTAGCAGGGTACAGCAAGCAGGTACGCGCTGCCCCCAACCCCCAGCTGCCTATTTGTACCCGGTTGGGAACCAAAAATACAGGGAAGCCCTTTTTTAATTATTTCATGAATTTCATGAAATAATTAAAAAAAACAAAAAAAAACACATGGGCTTTGCCCAATTTTTGTGACGAGCCAGGTACAACTAGGCAGCTGGAGATAGGAATACGCAGTGCAGGGTGGCCCAAGCTTTCTTGGCCCCCCCCGCTGCGAATTGCAGTCAACAGTCGCCCCAGAAAATGGCGCTTTCTTAAAAGCGCTATCTTCTGGCGTTGTATCCAACATCTCTCCCAGCGGCCGTGGTGCCGGGTGGCATGTTGGGTAATAAGGGGTTAATACCAGCTTTGTTTTAACTGCTGGTATAAAGCCTGAGATTGCTAATGTCAGGCCAAGTTTGACCCGGCCATTAAGAATCTCCAATAAAGGGTTAAAAAAAAGACATCACACAGAAAAAATACTTTATTAGAAAAAAATACACAGACACTTTATTAGAAATAAATACACAGACACACTTAGGGACTCCATCTTTATTACTCCCTCTCACCCCTTCACGATCCTGGTCTTCTGTCTGAGAGAGAGGGAGATTTCTGTATTGACCATGCCAAGCTGCTTTCTGGGCATGCTCAGTACAAAAAACAGGATTCTGTCTATCAGGATCCGGCGACTTCCGGTACAGCAGGATCGGGGTCATTGAAATACATTGCAGGTACCACTGCATGTACTAATACAGATGGCCACCTGGTGACGCTATAATAACACAAAAATCTAATATCACCCATGTAACGCAGCCTAAGCCTCAAAGGCTACCATTACTATTAGCGATAGAGCTAACAGCCATGAATCATCGTGATCCGGACTCACCTATAAAGTGCACTTATAACTGTATGTTTTGAGTAGCCCTGACAAGCGTTTCTCACCTGGCTTCCTCGCTTGAGGAAAGTGTAATGTGCATGTTTTATTATGTGGTGTCTTGGGCGAGATCGTCGCTGTTTGGGCGCGTGCAGGGGGTGGGACGCCGCACATAGAGTCCGCCTCATCCAGTCATTCCAGGGGAAGCGTGGATCGGAAGAATACTTCCACTAACGTCAGTTAACCCATGCATCCTTCTGAGGAAGCTCCCTTGGCGGGGACTCATGCTGAGGCAGCCCCGCACATGCGTACCCAACGAGACCATATCTACTACTGGCAAGTGAAAGGGCACGACCAGGGAGGTAAGAAAATCATCCAAACATAAGGAGAATCAGCCTTAGCCTAAAGAATATGACCATGTATAGTCCTTAAAAGATTTTCTAATGTCCCTATATCATGCAGAGACAAAATTCATATAGTAATATGTGTGTATATATATATATATATATATATATATATATATATATATATACCCCTAGATTCTAAATGGACCTTTCGATACCACAAATTTTCAATCCTGTGGGACCACAGTCATAGTGCAGCTTGAAATGTCTCTGGATCATCCTTAGGGAATCAAGATCCACAACATCACACACCGCATTTATGTCCCTAACATGTTCCCTCGTGCGGACGCGTTGTTCCCTTGATGTTAACCCAATATAAATTAGGCTACAGTCACATACTGCATAATAGATAACGTGACTTTTACTGCATGATTTGTAACTTTTTATTTTATACTCTTTAGGTCCAACCCAAGCTGACAACATCTCTGGGCAGACAAAAGGAAAACAACCAAATTTGGGACTCCCTTTCTCAAAGCGAGATACCACCCTAGGTACGTAATGGTTCTTCACCAGCATATCCTTTAGGCTTTTCCCCCTTCTAACAGGTAAGAGTGGGCGATGAGTAAAACGTCGTTCAAACTCTGGTCGGTCTTCAGTAACGACCAGTGTTTGTTCAAGATCTGCCGATCGCCCCCTCTGACTGTTAACTTGGAGATGAAATGTATCTGTGAGGAAAAAGATTCTTCCCTCTTACTTGTTGATAATAATTGTACCCGTGGAGTACCCTTTTCTGTCTGGTACCCCATTTTTATATTATAGTCCGGAAAATCAATTGCCTCCCGATCTGCCTTATAGGTTAGTTTGATGTTATATGGGTTATCGTTCAACCAAGTCATGAAGCTCTGCAGTTCAGGATCGGTACCCCTCCAGATAATAAAGATGTCATCTATTTTACCACCTAGTGTAAAATTAATAGATTAGGGATAAGCCAAATGGACGACAATGTTTTAATTTTGTTACATACATTTTTCCTTCTGAGTCCTCTGATACCATACCAAAAAAATATTCAATGCACATGGTTCAAAAAGTTGATTTTGGGTACTCACCGTAAAATCTCTTTCTCGGAGCCTTCATTGGGGGACACAGGAAACCATGGGTGTATGCTGCTGGGACTAGCAGGTGACACTATGCAAATAAGAAAGTTGGCTCCTCCCACGTAGTATACACCCACTGACTGGAGCTGAGGAGATCAGTTTGTGTAAAAGCAGTACGAGGAGAAGCTTGAAATCTAGAACATTCCGGATCCATTGAAGTCTTAGAAAAGGGCGGGTGCTGTGTCCCCCAATGAAGGCTCCGAGAAAGAGATTTTACGGTGAGTACCCAAAATCTACTTTTCTCTATCGCTTCATTGGGGGACACAGGAAACAATGGGACGTCCTAAAGCAGTCCCCAAGGGTGGGAAGAAAGCGACCCGAAAACAGGGTTAGCAGAGACAAGATTCTGTGACCGAAAACTGGTCGTAGACCCCATAAAGAACCCCTACCCGGCCAGGGGCCGAAGTATAGGAGAAGAGTTAGAGTACTAGGGAGTACTAAGAACTAGTGTAAAATGCGTGTGCTGGGGAATAGGATGATCAGGGAGAAACTGCATCCTTTGAAATCTGTACCTAAGAAAGCTAAGGATCTAAGGCGACTGACAGCAATAGGTCGGCTAGGAGCAAAAACCCGACAGGCCATGGTACTACGCCTGAGAGAGTAAGAATGAGCGAAGAACTAGGGTACCTGGTAGAGGAAGGTGCCAGGTAAGTGGAGGCCAACGGAGCCTTGGGCCTTTACTGCCACCGGACAACTAAAAGGAAAACCGACTGCCTAAAAAAGTGCAGGGGAGACGAGATACTGTGAGGGGATTCCGCCATAGGGGAACTTGACCTGTTGATTACACAGCACCTGAGGGAAGTGATCTGACCCTAGTGGACGAAACAGCCTGCAGGCGGGAAGATGATACGGGAGATAAATCCCCTGTGTATAGAAGCGGTCTAGAGAACCTGTGAAGTCCGGAGAAAAAGGAGAAGGTTAAGGAGCCAAGGAAATCCAATAACCAATTACCTCTATGACCTGACAGACAGGAGAAGGGAGTCCGGGCATCTACAATGGCGTGGCTGGGAAAACTCGAACTCTGGACTCGGGTACTAGATGCCCCTTGAAGTGAATTACTGGAAAGAGAACCCCCTATAGGAGAGGGCTCTTGCGAATGAAAAAAAAGGAGCCCAAGACCTGGGAAGTATGACCTGTAATGGGAGAAGGAAAAACCCTTTCGAGGGGACTCAAGGAAGGGTTGGACTATGTGACCGGCCTAAGCGCTCGTCGACCAGAGTAGTGACGCCTATCCTTGGAAGGTGGCAAGGAAAAAACGGAGGAGTGACGGAAGAATGAGTAAAGTGTTATTATTATTACTATTATTATTATAAAACGCGTCACCACGTCACAACCCGAGGTGACGACGAAGGGAAAGAAATGACAGAATATGGGAGTTTAAATGATCTGGCAGGAACTCTGATTGAAAAGTGCAGAAATGAGACCAAGCGGTGGCGAGTGGTCGCGGAGTTTGGTATGGCGGGGACTTCGGAGAGATCTAGCATATCTCCAAGGGCCATCCAGAATGGCTACGAGAGGGGGAAAAGGAGGTAGACCCGGGACAGGGGAAATGAAGATCCCTCTTGGCCTGAAACTGAAGCAGGTCATGTCTAGGTGTTAGTGGAGATTGGCAGATTAGACGGGGACCACTCGCTGTAGTGTTGAGTGTTCGGGTGGAGACACCCAGTGGCCTGAGCATTCTGGGTTCCCTGAAGAATTCTGCTGCGGAAAGTAGACAGAATACAATTATATGAAACCTTACAGCTTGTCCGGAAGAGTGGGCCCAATGACTGGGCCGTCAGGATACTAGAAGTCCCTTGGTGAAGCTGGTCCTCCGTGGAATCAATACTGGTTAGACGATTCTGTGTCTGGTTCTTAACTTCATCTGTTGACTGTGAAGGGACTGAGGAAATCTGATCTCTATCTGAAAGAAAGAGAATGTAAGTAACGACCTATGGTTTTAAACCTATACAGTACCTGGCCGGAACCCTAGTGGAGGGCGCGGCCAAGGCTGGTCTAGGCCAAAGAATAGGCAGATACCAGAAGAACTATGAACCACCCGAGGAAGGTGGCAGGAAGTAAAATGGACAACATATTGGTTAGCAGATAGAGCTGCCCCTTGCTTACCTCATTTGAAAACCAAAATGACTGCTGCTTCAAGAAGCGATGCAGCCAACGTACGGTCAAGAGAGAAAAGCCCTACCTTGTGGCTACCTTAGATGAATGGGGCAAGGTAGGAGAAGGTCCCGGGCCACTGGGAAGCGACCGGATGAGAACTGCTGCTGCCGTGCTGCGTCATGAGGTCTGTGGTTGCTGCAGGGAGTGAATCACACGACCCTCCAGTCAGAAGGTCGCGTGTAACCTTACCTCGAGATCACGTTACACGCATGGTGTGAGGTAGGAGATGGATGCAGATCGCTGAAGAGTGAGTAAATAACTGCTGCAGAAAGAGAAGACAATGAACTGGCCAGAGGATTCTGGCTTACCTTCTGTTTTCCTGAATGGGTGGTCTGAAGTAGGAAAAAACCCCTGGGTCACTGGGAAGCAACCTAATGACCGTTGCTGCCGTACCACGTTAGGGGTCCATGGAGACCACAGTCCTCGCCTCAGTCGAAGATGAAGGAGATACATGACCCACTAGGTGAGGAAGACTGTTCGAGTCACTGGGTCGTGAGCAGAGCAACACATACTTGTTACAGTATCCAGCTTCTGGTCCGGAGAAACGCTAGCCTATTGGATAGCGGGCAGGATCATTGATCTTGAATACTGGCACTGAACGTGACAGCTGCTGGCGTGCCGCCTCATGGGGTAGTGTTGGATGGAGCACTCGCCTCAGTCGAAGATGAGCGGAAAAGTTGAACAAGGCACTCAAGCCTGTTGCTGTATCCGGCTTCTGGTGCTGATAAGTGCTGGCCCATAGGCAAGTGGGCAGGCTCATCAAATCACTCTCCCGCTGTAGTAGACAGGTGCCTACAGAAACACTGGCACACAGGATAGAGTGTACATTCTGGCAAGACTAGCGCACCGGATGGTGGGTAGGTGCATAGAGAAACACTGGATAGTGTATACTGGCACCCTGGAAGATGGACCGACATATAGAGACACTGGCACACGAGCAAGTGGACAGGTCTATGGAACTGTCAATCTGGATGGTGGACAGGTTGACAGAAAAGGTTATAGCACACTAAAACTGACAGGTGCAAGAAGAAACCTGACCCCCTAAACAGTGGGAGGGTTCACACAACACTATTACGGTGGTGTAGACAGGTGCGCATAAAAACCTAGTTACACTGAGTAGTGTAAGGGCTCGTGGAAAACACTGGTACACCAGAGTAAACAAATGCACGTAGAAACACTGGCCCACGGAATAGCGGGCAGGGTCCCCAAAGCACCTGGGTATTGGAGCACACAGGCATGACGCAGACATTGGCACTCTGGATAGTGGACAGGTACAGGGAAACGCTGGCACACGGGAGTAGGTCAGTGCATATAGAAACGCTGGCCCACTGGATAGTGGACAAGTACGAGGAAACACTAGCACACCGAAGAGGACTAGTACCTAAAGAACACTGGAACACTGGTGGCACTTGCACACTGGTGAAGACTGGTGTAGAGAGAAAGGCACCTACGGACTGTAACAGACAGGTAGCACGTAGAGACACTGACACGTAGGCTAGAGGATAGGCACATGGAAACACAGGGCGTAAACCTGGAACACACTGGAAGGCTGACAGGTTCACGGAGACACTGGAGCGTTCACGGAAAGGGCCATGTCATGGACCGCTGGGCAAGCAGCGTGTGTAGCGAAATATGGGTTTCTGACTGCTGGGTAGAGCGCCATAATCTATCCGTAACGTGACGGATAATCGGGCGCAAGAGCGATACTCTGGGAAGATTTAGAGTGCTGTAGAGACGTCCGTGATTAGAGCCACAGGCGTATAATACAGCTGGACACATAGGATCAGTGATTAGTGTTACAGGCGTATAATACCTGGGAGACAGAATGGCAAACTGACAGTGAACGCCCAGAATTCAGGAGCACATCTGTGCTAGGCAAGATGTGAGGAGAATGTCTGTGAATGTACAAAAACAGGAGACAAAAAAATTGTGCGACATTCGGCTTCTTCCCAAAGCAGTACCATAGTGAATGGGCCTGCCCCTTCACAACCAGTACCATAGTGAATGGGCCTGCATCCTCACAAACAGTACCACAGTGAGTGGGCCTGCCACTTCCCAAACAGTACCATAGGGAATGGGCCTGCTTCCTCACAACCAGTACCATATTGAATGGACTTGTTTCTTCACAAATAGCACCACAGTGAATGGGCCTGCATGTTCAGAGACAACAGTACCCTGGGAATGAGCCCTGAGAGAGATGACAGCCTGATGCCCGGGGCGCTGACTGACACTGAAGTCTGGGGAGCAGTGGACTAAACCCTGCCAGTGAGGGTGCGCTGGGGCCAACACTGCCTGCGGGTGGGCGCTATGTCGCAAACTTGCGGCGGTTCTGGGAAGGGGGGGACGCAGCGGCGCTAGGAGCGCTGACCCGGTCGGTGGATCGGGCCTGGTGGCGGCGCTGGCAGCGCTTACCCGGGTGTAGGCACAGGCGCGGCGGCGATAGCGGCGCTTACCCGGTCGGAGGCTCGGGTCCTGAGGCGGCTGCAGAGTCGACCTACCCGGGCGGGGAGTATCGGGCCTCGCGGCGGCAGCAGCGTCGCTTACCCGGAGGGAGGGGCCTGGTCCAGTGGAGGCACAGGAATGACGCGTGCCGGGGATTGGCGCCCGGAAATGACGACAGACACCGGGAGAGGACTGGGACCGCGCGAGAAAAAAGAGGCGGAAGATTTGAAAAGCCCACGCGCGCGGACAGAATTCCGGCTGGGGGCGTGGCCTGGAGAGGCGCGCGGACACTGAGGGGGCCGCAATGGAGCCGGGGCCTAAATTTTAAAAGTGGGCCACCGGAGGGGACGCCGGGCCGCAATGGAGCCGGGGGATAAATTTGAAAGTGGGCCACCGGAGGGGACGCCGGGCCGCAATGGAGCCGGGGGCTAAATTCTAAGGTAGGTCGCCGAAGCCAACTACAGAGGGGCCTGTGGAGGGGGCTCTAAGGGAGATGTAGGACCCCCTGACCCAAGTGGAGAAGGGGCTGTGGGGTTTCTATACCCGGGATCCCTCCCCATAACCCGGGACGGGGAAGAGGAGGGGGGAGTGAGTACTTATCGGAGGTCCCGGCTTGTCTTGAGGTGATCCTGGACCCATCCTGGAAGGCGAGCGAAGACATCTCGACGGTCGTCCCGGGCATAGTCGAGGGGAGACCGGAAGGGTACCTCTCCATCCTGGGTACGGTCTTCGTCCTCCTACCCCACAATCAGGCTCGGAAGCGAGAGAGTTTGGGGAGGGGGGCAAGGACTATCCACCTGTCCCTCTGTGCGGATGCCCCCCAAACCGTCTTGAAAGTGTTAGGGGGGTAGGGTCCTGCCAGACAGACACGGAGGACAACGGAAGTGGCGGACGGACCCCACTTCTGTGCGACCGGTCTCTATGTGGGAGAGCAGGGTGAGCGATTACACCCTGTCGCCCGACGAGCTGTGTCTGAAAAACAAAGGGAAAACATTAATAAAACACAACAATACAAACCTGAGGGGCTGAGAGCAGCCCCTGCGTGTCCAACCTCCTCGGACACTAAGCAAAAACTGATCTCCTCAGCTCCAGTCAGTGGGTGTATACTATGTGGGAGGAGCCAACTTTCTTATTTGCATAGTGTCACCTCCTAGTCCCAGCAGCATACACCCATGGTTTCCTGTGTCCTCCAATGAAGCGATAGAGAAAGATAGATTTTCAGCGTAGTTTCTCCTTGATGGAAAATGAACCTTGAAATGGTAGCCTCATTTTAACCAAAACCTGGTATTAATAATTGGACAATTTGAAGGACATGGCATTTGATTTACGAGTAATGCAACAACCTTTTCCCAGTTGATCAGTTTTAGACATCCTTAGACATCCTTAAAATTATTAAAATTATCATTAGTGATGACTAGATATGGGCGAATGCTAAAATATTCGGGTTCGGATTGTTCAAATCCAATAATTTGTACATTTGTGTATTCATACCGAATAACGAACCCAATCCAAGTCAATGGGAAACTCGAATAATTTTCCAGAGGACCTTAGAAATAGGCCTGCGAGGGCTGTAAAAATATTGCAATGGATGGAAAATTGTTGAAACTGAATGGCAACAGCATGCGGAAGATGCCTGAATGTATTTCTGACTCACATTTTATTTCTGAGAGTAATTTTGCCAAAGTATTACGCCACATTTATGGATAGTAGTGGTCACTCAGTTCAATGAGGTCACCTGAGGTCAGGTTACCTGCGATCATAGGTGGATGACAATGGGCAGCTCCAGCTGTGACCGCAAATAAGCTAAGTTACGTCACCACACATCGCTGTGACTCATTCTCTGCCTTAAGATCACAGCGGGTGGTCATATTCTATGCCCACGCGCTGTCACTTCAGATGTAGCAGAGCTGGAATCGATATGGGACCTCGTGTGGATTACATCAGACCTATGTGTTTTTGGGCTTATTAAAGGAGTGAAAGAGGGTGTTGTTTTTATCTTATTTTGTGTTTATTTATTTTCACTTACAGATTAGTAATGGGGGTAGGGTTTTCATAGACCCTGCCATTGCTAATCTAGGGCTTAGTGGCAGCTGTGAGCTGTTATTAACCCCTTATTAGCCTGATTGCCACCGCACCAGGGGAATCGGGAAGAATCGGGTAAAGTGCCAGGATTGTCACATCTAATGGATGTGACAATCCTGAGTGGCTGTGGGCTGCTATTGTTATAACGCGCCTGCTTTATTCTTATTTTCTTTATTTTTCCTTTTTTTATTTTTTATTTCTAAAGGTTCCGGATCATTATCCGGAGTTCCCTGAGAACTCCAGGCCCGGGTCCGGTACTCGGGTATTTTTAAAACCTCTCGGATTCTAAATTTTACAGTCCGGGTCTGTCCATCACTACTCAATAGACAAACAAAAAAAGTGCATAGTGTTCATGTTGTTGTGTAAACAGAAATATTATATGCAAAATTAAAAATCACATGCCATAAGGCAAGCAAAATCAAGAAATGCAAAAAACTAAATTATCGAGTAAATGTATTAAATATTAGTTGTATCCTAACTATAATTAAATTGTTGTACAATGTTTTTGTCCACTTTTCTTAGATAATAATCTTTTTTCTTATTTTCTCATAGGCACTTCATTCAGGGAAAATACCCAATCAAAGTCAACATCTAAGTCACTGAGCGGGTCGCGTGAAGTACCTCAAAATTTGCAGACCACCACAGGTATGGTTTTAGCATATACAGATCTCTAAATTATGGATAAAAAGAAAAAGAAACAATTAAAAATAATTTAACACAAACAGTCCCATTCTCACACCACATAAAAATACCCAATTAAAGAAAGCTGTCAAAGCTCTCATTGAGCCCAATAGTAGTCCTTGTGTCCAATCTATAAATCCAATGACTCAAGTTGCGCAAGGGCCTTAAATAGGTTACCACCTCTAACCTCTGATCTATGGCCTTTATAATTAAAGGGGTTATCCGGCTTATTTTGACTTTTCTTCATTATTACCCTATTGGGCTACATTGGGGCAGGTAAGTAGCTAGTGACCACTTACCTGCCCTGCTGTCAGCCTTTCTCCCCCGGCTCAGAGCGGTCATGTGACCGCTCCTGACGCGATTTTGCTGCTTCCGGTCATTTCATGTCAACATGGGCAGGACCATGTTGACATGCAAATCTGGAACAGCATGTTTCCGCCCTGCTGGGCGGGTACAGTGCGTGGAGTCCCCGCCCCTCTTCCCTGCACCCTCCCACACATTCCTCCGCACCCCGTACTCTCCCCACCCACGGTGTCACCGCCAGCACCAGGGCCCCTGCTCAGGATAGCAGGAGTGCCCGTGCAGTCTGTGTCCCGCTCCAGCCCCGCGGCTGCCTTCATTGCAGGCTCAGCAGCCTCTCACATTGCAGTGCAGGCAGCCGCGGGGATAACGAGCGCTGCCATCAGGATGTTAGATGACATCATTGCCTGCTGTGACAATCTTCGCTTCACTCCTGTCAGCGCTGTCAGTGCCTTCTATGCCGCTGCGTTCTCCCGTCACTAGCGGTGACGTCTCGGGCGATACTGCTGAGAACGCGGCGGGCATAGAAGTCAGGGACAGCGCTGACAAGAGTGAAGCGAAGATCGTCACCGCAGGTAATGATTTAATCTAACCTCCTGACAGCAGCGCTCGGCATCCCCTGCAGTGACCTGGGCTATTGATGTTAGCTCAGGTCACTGCATTACTCTCCCAGCCAATGAGGAACATTCTGTTCTTCATTGACTGGGACATTGACTATGGTATGGATTGTCATGGGACCCCCTTATTGGATTATGCTGGACCAGGATTTGTTTTTGTTTTGAATAGATTGGTGAATGAGGGATTGTTTTGAGGAGTGTTTTTTCAAATAAAACTTTTTTTTTTGTTGTCTATTTTTTTTTTTATTACTGACTGGGTTTGTCATGTCGGATATCTGATAGACGCGTGACATCACTAACCCTAGGGCTTGATGCCAGGTGACATTACACATTTGGCATCATCCCCATATATTACCCCGTTTGCCACTGCACCAGGGCACGGGATGAGTTGGGGCGAAGCACCAGGATTGGCACATCTAATGGATGTGCCACTTCTGGGGCGGCTGTGGCCTGCTAATTTTAGGCTGGGGAGTGTCCAATAACAGTGGGCCTCCCTAGTCTGAGAATACCAGACCACAGCTGTCTGCTTTACCTTGGCTGGTGATCCAATTTGGGGGGACCCCATGTTTTTTGTTTTAAATTATTTATTTCTTTGTCGCTCCATTGGGAGACCCAGACAATTGGGTGTATAGCTACTGCCTCCGGAGGCCACACAAAGTATTACACTTAAAAGTGTAAGGCCCCTCCCCTTCTGGCTATACACCCTCCCGTGGGATCACGGGCTCCTCAGTTTTCATGCTTTGTGCGAAGGAGGCACACATACACGCATAGCTCCACTGTTTAGTCAGCAGCAGCTGCTGACTATGTCGGATGGAAGAAAAGAGGGCCCATACTAGGGCCCCCAGCATGCTCCCTTCTCACCCCACTCTTTGTCGGCGGTGCTTGTTAAGGTTGAGGTACCCATTGCGGGTACGGAGGCTGGAGCCCACATGCTGCATCCTTCCCCATCCCCATTAGGGCTCTGGGTGAAGTGGGATTTTACCGGTCTCCAGGCACTGAGACCGTGCTCCATCCACAGCCCTGGAAAGCCTGCTGGAATGGAGCTGAGTATCGTCAGGGACAGGCCCTGCGACGTCAAGGTACTCTGTGTCCCCGCACATATCGCGCGCACACCGCAGCGTTGCTGGGTGTGTTAGTGCGCCGGGGACAAAAGCGCTGCGCGCTGGTGCCAGTCCTACCTACAGCTTGGCTGAGAAGGGACATGTATTTGAAACTGCCGCGCGGCCGCCGCTGTCATTTTCGCAGCGGCGCGGCTGGGACTTGTGGTGCGCCGGGGACTTCCGCGCTGGCCGTGCATATATCACGGCCGCGCTTATTACTCGAGTCCCCGGCTTTTGCGGCCTAGTTTCGTTTCGTTCCCGCCCCCAGGCCTGCCAGTCAGGGGAAGGGCGGGACGCTGTGCAGAATGTCAGCACAGAGGGCTGGAGTCTGCTTTGCATTCTCCAGCCCTCACACTGGGCACAGTGGGACACCAGTTTCCCGCACTTTTTCTGAGGACGCCCACGGTCCGCCCCTCTTCAGAGGACGCCGGCAGCCATTCCTGCGTGCAGTCTGAGCTGGAGAGAGGAGACTGGGAGACCCAGACAAGGGATTCTGGTGCCCACACACCCGCTTTTCAGCGGGCGGTAAGCTGCCCTCAAGGGCTGACCCCCACTGGTGCCGAAGTGTATACTGTATTTTATGCTTGCAGCTTTACATTGCACTGTATGGTCGCTGGAGATTCTCTGCTATATACCCTCCTAGATTACTCAGAGGACACATCAGCATGTCGACCGCAAAAAGCAAAAGTGCCAAGGCACAGGCTTTCTATGCTGCTTGTACCGCTTGTGGGGCTGTTCTACCGGCAGGTTCCACTGACCCCCACTGTGTGCAGTGCTCGGCCCCTGTGGCACTTGCTCGGCCGGGGCCTCTGCTGGAGGTGACCCAGGCAGAACCTCCTGTGAATACTGTCCAGGTGACAGGGACGGAGTTTGCAGTCTTTGCTGATAGATTGTCTGCGACTATGACTAAGATTCTTGAAACATTGCAGTCTAGACCAGTAACTCAGGCCATGGACACTGTTAACTCATTGCTCCCTGGTCCCCCTCAGTTGGAAGCTCCTCAGATAGAGGAGACAGCTTCACAGCAGGAGAAATTCCATTTCAGGTATCCCAAGCGTAAATTAAGTGTATTTCTGGACCACTCTGACTTTAGAGACGCAATCCAGAAACATCACGCTTATCCGGATAAGCGTTTTTCCAAGCGGCTCAAGGACACACGTTATCCTTTTCCCCCGGACGTGGTTAAGGGCTGGACCCAGTGTCCCAAGGTGGATCCTCCGATCTCCAGGCTTGCAGCTAGATCCTTAGTTGCAGTGGAAGATGGGGCGGCACTTAAAAATGCCACTGACAGGCAGATGGAGCTCTGGTTGAAATCCATCTATGAAGCTATCGGCGCGTCGTTTGCTCCAGCATTCGCAGCCGTATGGGCACTCCAAGCTATTTCAGCTGGTCTTGCACAGATTGACACGGTCACACGTACATCTGCTCCGCAGGTGGCACCCTTAACCTCTCAAATGTCTGCTTTTGCGTCTTACGCGATTAATGCTGTCCTAGACTCTACGAGCCGTACGGCAGTGGCATCCGCCAACTCCGTCGTTTTACGCAGAGCCTTGTGGTTAAGAGAATGGAAGGCAGATTCTGCTTCCAAAAAGTGTTTAACCAGTTTGCCATTTTCTCGTGACCGTCTGTTTGGGGAGCGCTTAGATGAAATCATTAAACACTCCAAGGGTAAAGATTCATCTTTACCTCAACCCAGACAAAATAAACCCCAACAGAGGAGAGGACAGTCGGGGTTTCGGTCCTTTCGAGGCTCAGGCAGGTCCCAATTCTCCTCGTCCAAGAGGACTCAAAAGGATCAGAGGAGCTCAGATTCTTGGCGTACTCAGTCACGCCCAAAAAAGACAGCCGGAAGACCCGCTACCAAGGCGGCTTCCTCATGACTTTCGGCCCCCTCTCTCCGCATCCTCGGTCGGTGGCAGGCTCTCCCGCTTTGGCGACATTTGGCTGCCACAGGTCACAGACCGTTGGGTGAGAGACATTCTGTCTCACGGGTACAGGATAGAGTTCAGCTCTCGTCCTCCAACTCGCTTTTTCAGAACTTCTCCACCTCCCGACCGAGCCGAGGCTCTGCGGCTAGCGGTGTCCACTCTAAAAGCGGAAGGAGTGGTGACCCCCGTTCCTCTTCAGGAACAAGGTCACGGTTTTTACTCCAACTTGTTTGTGGTGCCAAAAAAGGACGGGTCATTCCGTCCCGTTCTGGATCTAAAACTGCTCAACAAGCACGTAAAAACCAGGCGGTTCCGGATGGAATCCCTTCGCTCCGTCATCGCCTCAATGTCTCAAGGAGATTTCCTAGCATCTATAGACATCAGGGATGCTTATCTCCACGTGCCGATTGCTCCAGAGCACCAGCGTTTTCTACGCTCTGTTCTAGGAGACGAACACCTTCAGTTCGTAGCTCTGCCTTTCGGGCTGGCGACAGCTCCACGTGTCTTCACCAAAGTCATGGCAGCAGTAGTAGCAGTCCTGCACTCTCAAGGTCACTCTGTGATCCCGTATTTGGACGATCTACTGGTCAAGGCACCCTCTCAAGAGGCATGCCAACACAGCCTGAACGTTGCGCTGGAGACTCTCCAGAGTTTCGGGTGGATCATCAACTTTTCAAAGTCAAATCTGACTCCGACCCAATCGCTAACATACCTTGGCATGGAGTTTCATACTCTCTCAGCGATAGTGAAGCTTCCGCTGGACAGACAGGAGTGCAATCTCTCCTTCAAGGCCAGTCTCACCCCTTGAGACGCCTCATGCACTTCCTAGGGAAGATGGTAGCAGCAATGGAAGCAGTCCCTTTCGCGCAGTTTCATCTCCGTCCACTACAATGGGACATTCTCCGCCAATGGGACGGGAAGTCGACATCCCTCGACAGAGACGTCTCCCTTTTCTCAGGCGGCCAAGGAATCTCTTCGGTGGTGGCTTCTTCCCACCGTTTTGTCGAAAGGAAAGTCCTTTCTACCCCCATCCTGGGAGGTAGTCACGACAGACGCGAGTCTTTCAGGGTGGGGAGCAGTGTTTCTCCATCACAGGGCTCAAGGGACGTGGACTCAGGAAGAGTCCACCCTTCAGATCAATGTTCTAGAAATCAGAGCAGTGTATCTTGCCCTACAAGCCTTCCAGCAGTGGCTGGAAGGCAAGCAGATCCGAATTCAGTCGGACAACTCTACAGCGGTAGCGTACATCAACCACCAAGGTGGAACACGCAGTCGGCAAGCCTTCCAGGAAGTCCGACGGATTCTGACGTGGGTGGAAGACACGGCTTCCACCATTTCCGCAGTTCACATCCCAGGCGTGGAAAACTGGGAAGCAGACTTCCTCAGTCGCCAAGGTATGGACGCAGGGGAATGGTCCCTTCACCCGGACGTGTTTCAGGAGATCTGTCGCCGCTGGGGGATGCCGGACGTCGACCTGATGGCGTCACGGCACAACAACAAGGTCCCGGCTTTCATGGCACGGTCTCACGATCACCGAGCTCTGGCGGCAGACGCCTTAGTTCAAGATTGGTCGCAATTCCGGCTACCTTATGTGTTCCCACCTCTGGCATTGTTACCCAGAGTGCTGCGCAAGATCAGGGCCGACTGCCGTCGCGCCATCCTCGTCGCTCCAGACTGGCCGAGGAGATCGTGGTACCCAGATCTGTGGCACCTCACGGTAGGCCAACCATGGGCACTACCAGAACGACCAGACTTGCTATCTCAAGGGCCGTTTTTCCACCTGAATTCTGCGGCCCTGAACCTGACTGTGTGGCCATTGAGTCCTGGATCCTAGCGTCTTCAGGATTATCTCGAAAGGTTATTTCCACCATGAGACAGGCTAGAAAACCATCCTCCGCCAAGATCTACCACAGGACGTGGAAGATATTCTTATCTTGGTGCGCAGCTCAGGGAGTTTCTCCCTGGCCTTTTGCATTGCCTACTTTTCTTTCCTTCCTGCAATCCGGGTTGGAAAAAGGTTTGTCGCTCAGTTCCCTTAAAGGACAAGTCTCAGCGCTATCTGTATTTTTTCAGAGACGCCTAGCACGACTTACTCAGGTACGCACGTTCCTGCAAGGAGTGTGTCATATCGTCCCTCCTTACAAGCGGCCGTTAGAGCCCTGGGATCTGAACAAGGTTCTAATTGCCCTCCAGAAGCCGCCTTTCGAGCCTATGAAGGATGTTTCCCTTTCTCGTCTTTCACAGAAAGTGGCCTTTCTAGTAGCGGTCACGTCTCTTCGGAGAGTGTCCGAGCTAGCGGCGCTGTCATGCAAATCTCCCTTCCTGGTTTTTCACCAGGACAAGGTGGTTCTACGTCCGATTCCTGAGTTTCTCCCTAAGGTGGTATCCCCCTTTCATCTCAATCAGGATATCACATTACCTTCCTTGTGTCCTCATCCAGTTCATCAATTTGAGAGAGGTTTGCATTTGTTGGATCTGGTCAGAGCACTCAGGATCTATATTTCCCGCACGGCGCCCTTACGCCGCTCGGATGCACTCTTTGTCCTTGTCGCTGGTCAGCGTAAAGGGTCGCAAGCTTCCAAATCCACCCTGGCTCGGTGGATCAAGGAACCAATTCTTGAAGCCTACCGTTCTGCGGGGCTTCTGGTTCCTTCAGGGCTGAAGGCCCATTCTACCAGAGCCGTGGGTGCGTCCTTGGCATTGCGCCTCCAGGCTACGGCTCAGCAGGTGTGCCAGGCGGCTACCTGGTCGAGTCTGCACACCTTTACCAAGCATTATCAGGTACATACCTACGCTTCGGCGGACGCCAGCCTAGGTAGACAAGTCCTTCAGGCGGTGGTTGCCCACCTGTAGGACAGGGCTGTTGACGGCCCTATCACGAGGTATTCTTTTACCCACCCAGGGACTGCTTTTGGACGTCCCAATTGTCTGGGTCTCCCAATGGAGCGACAAAGAAGAAGGGAATTTTGTTTACTTACCGTAAATTCCTTTTCTTCTAGCTCCAATTGGGAGACCCAGCACCCGCCCTGTTTTCTTAGGGATTTTTGTTTTTTTCGGGTACACATGTTGTTCATGTTGAACGGTTTCAGTTCTCCGATGTTTCTTCGGGTTGAATTTGTCTTTAAACCTGTTATTGGCTTTCCTCCTTCTTGCTTTTGCACTAAAACTGAGGAGCCCGTGATCCCACGGGAGGGTGTATAGCCAGAAGGGGAGGGGCCTTACACTTTTAAGTGTAATACTTTGTGTGGCCTCCGGAGGCAGTAGCTATACACCCAATTGTCTGGGTCTCCCAATTGGAGCTAGAAGAAAAGGAATTTACGGTAAGTAAACAAAATTCCCTTCTTAATTTAAAATAACAGCGTGGGGTGCCCTCTGTTTTAGATTACCAGCCAAGCTGAAGCTGCCAGCTGTGGATTGCAGGCTGCAGCCATCTGCTTTACCCTAGCTGGCTACAAAAGTATGGGGGACCCATTGTCGTTTGGTTTTTTTTAAATTATTTTTTATTTATATTTTGGATAAATACAAGGCTAAACACACTTTAGTGCCACAAGAAAGTCACTAAAGGGTGCCAGCTTAGAATATGCAGGGGGGTAGGACATTATATGTCTTTCTCATCTATCTATCTATCTCTCTGTCTATCCCTCTGTTCATTCATTCATCCCTCTATCTCTCTGTCTCTATATCTATCTATCTATTCATCTCTATATCTACTCATCTATTTATCTTTCTTGCTGCTTCTGTTTTTTGCGGTCCGCAAAAAAAACGTAAGGCACACGGATGACACACGAATGTATCTGTGAAAAAATTGGCCATTTTTTGCGGACCACAAAAACGGAACGGTCATGTGAATGTAGCCTACATGTGTTCCCTATGGGGGTAGGGGTCGGTACAGAACGATGGTGAGGGGGAGGTCGGTACAGAGCGCCGTGTGTGTGTGTGTGTGTGTGTATGCTAGAGAGATAACAGATCAGGTGCTGGGGTAGAATACTGACAGGGAATGTGTGTGCAGGGGGCGGGCAGGGGACGGGGCTGGACACTGAGGCCGGGCAGTGCCAGCTCTAACTGAGGTTTTGCACAGGAAGTGGTCAGTTTGCTAGAGCAAAATGTAAACAAAGAATATATATATGGTACTGGAAAACAGCACAAAATTTCCATGTGCGGAAAAATTACAAAAAAGTGTGATTGGACAATGGTTTATGGGGTACTTTATTCACCGTGTTCACTGTATGGTAAAACTAATGGGTGGGTGTGATACTTCAGGTTGGTATGAGTTTGTTGATACCAAACATGTTTAGGTTTACTTTTATCTAAGGGGTTAAAAAAAGGTTTGTCCAAAAAATTGGAGCACTTTCTGCAGCATTTTCTGCAACTTGTAGTGTTCTCATTTTTCGGGATATGGGGCTCACTGATGGCTTATTTGTTTGCATTTTTAGCTGTACCATTTTTGCGCAGATGCTACGTTTTGACTCCCTGGTATTGCATTTTGCTGAAAATTTGCGAAGACCAAAAAACGTAACTTTGCCAGTTGGATTTTTTTTTACGGCTACACCATCTACCGATCTAATTGATTCATTTTATATTTTGATAGACTGGGCATTTCTTAACTCTGCAGTACCAAATGAGTGTATAATTTTTATTTTTTTAACCCTTTGATTTTTAGTGGGGCGAATGGAGAATGATTTAAACTTTTAGTTGTTTTTTTAATTCTATAAAACTTTTTTTTTACTTTTTTTTATTTCAATAGTCTCTCTAGTGGTAAGGATTAGCCGTCTGCTTGCTTGTTCAATTCTGCTGATCAGAGCGGCAGAGCTCTGATCAGCTGAAATGCTGCTGTCTTGTTAAAGCCAGCCGGCTGTAACAGGATGTGAGTCATGATAGCGACAGGAGTCATCACATAACCCTGTGCTACCATGGCAACCATCGGCTTCCCATGATCGCGTTACGGGGCCTCCGATGGCGGTGTAGAAAGGCAATTGGAATAGTCATGGGCCTTCGTGTGGATTACATAAGACCTGAGTGTTTTTGGGGTTAATAAAGGAGTGAAAGAGGGTGTTGTTTTTATCTTATTTTGTGTTTGTGTTTATTTATCTTCACTTCCAGATTAGTAATGGGGGAAGGGTTTTCATAGACCCTGCCATTGCTAATCTAGGGCTTAGTGGCAGATGTGAGCTGTTATTAACCCCTTATTAGCCTGATTGCCACCGCACCAGGTGAATCAGGAAGAATCGGGTAAAGTGCCAGGATTGTCACATCTAATGGATGTGACAATCCTGAGTGGCTGTGGGCTGCTATTATTATAACGCGCCTGCTTTATTCCTCTTTTCTTTATTTTTCCATTTTTTATTTCCAAAGGTTCCGGATCATTATCCGGAGTTCTCTGAGAACTCCAGGCCCGGGTCCGGTACTCGGGTATTTTTATAACCTCTCGGATTCTAAATTTTACAGTCCGGGTCTGTCCATCACTAATCAATAGACAAACAAAAAAAGTGCAGTGTTGTGTAAACAGAAATATTATATGAAAAATTAAAAATGACATGCCATAAGGCAAGCAAAATCAAGAAATGCAAAAAACTAAATTATTGAGTAAATGTATTAAATATTAGTTGTATCCTAACTATAATTAAATTGTACAATGTTTTTCTCCACTTTTCTTAGATAATAATAGTTTTTCTTATTTTCTCATAGGCACTTCATTCAGGGAAAAGACCCAATCAAAGTCAACATCTAAGTCACTGAGCGGGTCGCGTGAAGTACCTCAAAATTTGCAGACCACCTCAGGTATGATTTTAGCATATACAGATCTCTAAATTATGGATAAAAAGAAAAAGAAACAATTAAAAATAATTTAACACAAACAGTCCCATTCTCACACCACATAAAAATACCCAATTAAAGAAAGCAGTCAAAGCTCTCATTGAGCCCAATAGGAGTCCTTGTGTCCAATCTATAAATCCAATGACTCAAGTTGCGCAAGGGCCTTAAATAGGTTACCACCTCTAACCTCTGATCTATGGCCTTTATAATTAAAGGGGTTATCCGGCTTATTTTGACTTTTCTTCATTATTACCCTTTTGGGCTACATTGGGGCAGGTAAGTAGCTAGTGATCACTTACCTGCCCTGCTGTCAGCCTTTCTCCCCCGGCTCAGAGCGGTCATGTGACCGCTCCTGCCGCGATTTTGCTGCTTCCGGTCATTTCATGTCAACATGGGCAGGACCATGTTAACATGCAAATCTGGAACAGCATGTTGCCGCCCTGCGTGAATTCCCCGCCCCTCTTCCCTGCACCCTCCCACACATTCCTCCGCACCCCGTACTCTCCCCGCCCACGGTGTCACCGCCAGCACCAGGCCCCCGCGGGGATATCGAGCACTGCCATCAGGATGTTAGATGACATCATTGCCTGCTGTGACAATCTTCGCTTCACTCCTGTCAGCGCTGTCAGTGCCTTCTATGCCGCTGCGTTCTCACGTCACTAGCGGTGACATCTCGGGCGATACTGCTGAGAACGCGGCGGGCATAGAAGTCAGGGACAGCGCTGACAGGAGTGAAGCGAAGATCGTCACCGCAGGTAATGATTTCATCTAACCTCCTGACAGCAGCGCTCGGCATCCCCTGCAGTGACCTGGGCTATTGATGTTAGCTCAGGTCACTGCATTACTCTCCCAGCCAATGAGGAACATTCTGTTCTTCATTGACTGGGACATTGACTATGGTATGGATTGTCATGAGACCCCCTTATTGGATTATGCTGGACCAGGATTTGTTTTTCTTTTGAATAAATTGGTGAATGAGGGAATGTTTTGAGGAGTGTTTTTTCAAATAACACTTTTTTTTTTGTTGTCTATTTTTTTTTTATTACTGACTGGGTTTGTCATGTCGGATATCTGATAGACGCGTGACATCACTAACCCCAGGGCTTGATGCCAGGTGACATTACACATCTGGCATCAACCCCATATATTACCCCGTTTGCCACCGCACCAGGGCACGGGATGAGTTGGGGTGAAGCACCAGGATTGGCACATCTAATGGATGTGCCAATTCTGGGGCGGCTGTGGCCTTCTATTTTTAGGCTGGGGAGTGTCCAATAACAGTGGGCCTCCCTAGTCTGAGAATACCAGACCACAGCTGTCTGCTTTACCTTGGCTGGTGATCCAATTTGGGGGGACCCCATGTTTTTTGTTTTAAATTATTTATTTAATTTAAAATAACAGCGTGGGGTGCCCTCTGTTTTAGATTACCAGCCAAGCTGAAGCTGCCAGCTGTGGTTTGCAGGTTGCAGCCATCTGCTTTACCCTAGCTGGCTACAAAAGTATGGGGGACCCATTGTCGTTTGGTTTTTTTAAATTATTTTTTATTTATTTTTTTGATAAATACAAGGCTAAGCACACTTTCGTGCCACATGAAAGTCACTAAAGGGTGCCAGCTTAGAATATGCAGGGGGGTAGGACATTATATGTCTTTCTCATCTATCTATCTATCTATTTATCTATCTGTCTATCCCTCTGTTCATTCATTCATCCCTCTATCTCTCTGTCTCTATATCTATCTATTCATCTCTATATCTACTCATCTATTTATCTTTCTTGCTGCTTCCGCTTTTTTGCGGTCCGCAAAAAAAACGGAAGGCACACGGATGACACACAGATGTATCCGTGAAAAAATTGGCCATTTTTTGCCGACCGCAAAAACGGAACGGTCATGTGAATGTAGCCTACATGTGTTCCCTATGGGGGTAGGGGTCGGTACAGAACGATGGTGAGGGGGAGGTCGGTACAGAGCGCCGTGTGTGTATGTGTGTGTGGGGGAGGGTTGCAGAGCCTGATGTGTGTGGCGCAGAGCCCGATGTGTATGTGTGTGTGTGTGTGTATGTGTGTGTGTGTTTGGCACAGAGCCCGATGTGGGGCTGTTATTTTCATTGCTAGAGTGATAACAGATCAGTTGCTGGGGTAGAATACTGACAGGGAATGTGTGTGCAAGGGGCGGGCAGGGGACGGGGCTGGACCCTGAGGCCGGGCAGTGCCAGCTCTAACTGAGGTTTTGCACAGGAAGTGGTCAGTTTGCTAGAGCAAAATGTAAACAAAGAACTGCAGAGAATAAAGGGATAATTCAAGTGGAACAAAAGTTAGAAAACAAAAAATAACAATATAGGGGTGTTTTATATGACAATACAGCACAGATAAACTCAACATTTTTTGGTAAGCTAATGTCGGACAACTCCTTTAATTTGCTTGAGTCAGATTTATGGTACAATTGGAAATGTTTTGGTAGGGTTTTTAGGTGTTCCGTCTCATGCAGAGTCTTTGTTTTCTCAATGTCCCTGATGTGCTCACGGACTCCCACCTTTAACCCCCTAACCCCTGGACGATTTTTCCGTTTTTGTTTTTTGCTCCCCTTTTCTTTGTCGCTCCATTGGGAGACCCAGACAATTGGGTGTATAGCTTCTGCCTCCGGAGGCCACACAAAGTATTACACTTTAAAAAGTGTAACCCCTCCCCTCTGCCTATACACCCTCCCGTGCATCACGGGCTCCTCAGTTTTATGCTTTGTGTGGAAGGAGGCACACATCCACTCATGAATTCTCAGATTAGTTATATCGGTTGGAAGAAAAGTGGGCCCCCACGGGGCCCCCGGCATGTTCCCTTCTCACCCCACTAAGTCGGCGGTGCTGTTAAGGTTGAGGTACCCATTGCGGGTACAAAGGCCGGAGCCTCATGCCGTCTCCTTCACCATCCCTTAGCGGCTCTGGGAGAAGTGGGATCCTGAGCGGTCATCCATCCACTGGGACCGTGCTCCCTCCGCAGCCCCTGTGGGAATCTGTCGGACAGGAGTTTATTTATCCTCAGGGACCGGGCCCTGCATCACTAAGGTACTCTGTATCCCCATGGGGGATTTGCATGATGCGCCTTCATCCCGGACGCTGCAGCAGCTGCTTATTTGTGACGGCCGGCGGACTTCCGCGCCGACCGCGCCTGTTTGTCGGCCGCGGTCTTAAATTTAGTCCCCGGCTTCAATTGCGGCCTAGTAGCAAAACTCACGCCCCCGGGCCTGTCTATCAGGGGTAAGGGCGGGACGGCCGGCCTGACGTCGGCTGTGAGGGCCGGAACATCCTGTATGTTTCCTCCCCCCTCACTGATCACTGTGGGGACTCCAGATTCCCGCACTTTTTCTAACGCCGCCCACGGCTCCACTCCTCCCCTGAGAGCTCCGGCAGCCATTTCTTTGGCATTCTGCCTGTGGAGGATTTCCTGGGAAGAGTTCTGCAACGCTGGGAGACCTAAGGCAGGGAATCTGGAGGACACACACTCCGCTTTTTAGCGGTCGGTAAGCCACACCGGTCACCCGGTGCTGGTCCCCTTAGGGTGCCGGAATAGATACTATATATATATTTATATATTTCTGTTCGGTCGGGCTGTATACCCTTCCCATATACCCTCAGTGATCACTCTCCTAGGAGACAACAGCATGTTGTCCACAAGGAGCAAGGGTGCCTGTACCTCTTGTGCGGCTAAGTTTCCTGCGGGTTCCACCTACCCTCACTGTGAGCAATGCTCAACCTCTGTTTTGCTTCCTCAACCCGAGCCTCGGTCACTAGTGGGCCCCTCGGCTCAGGTAGAACCCCTTGCTCCCCCTGTCCAGGCGGCAGGGACAGAGTTTGCAGTTTTTGCTGAAAAACTCTCTGAGTCACTCTCACAATCCATGGCTCAGTCTATGGACAAATGGTCTGCCAAGCTGCTTGAAGCTTTGCAGTCCAGACCGGTCCTTACACAAGCCCCGGGCCCTGTTGGATCTTCACCTCCAGGCCCCTCTCTGTCCGCGCCGCAGCACGTTCCCAGGGGTGGCCCTAGGTCTCACGTGGAGGACTCCGGCCCGGACCACAGTCCCAGACCGGCTAAGCGGGCCCGCTGGGAATCTTCCCCGACTTCTTCACGCTGCTCGGGTTCCCAGCGTGAGGACTCTCTGGAGGACGAGGCGGACGTCGCAGCTCAGGGCTCTGACACTGACGTTGCTCTCAATCTTGATACACCTGAAGGGGACGCCATAGTAAATGACCTTATCTCGTCCATCAACCAGGTGTTAGATATCTCTCCCCCGCCGCCACCGGTAGAGGAGTCGACTTCTCAGCAGGAGAAACACCAGTTTCGGTTCCCTAAACGTACACGGAGTGCGTTTTTTGATCACTCTAACTTCAGAGATGCTGTCCAGAAGCCCAGAGCGGTTCCGGACAAGCGCTTTACTAAGCGCCTTACTGACACACGTTACCCCTTCCCCTCTGACGTGGTTAAGGGTTGGGCTCAATGTCCCAAGGTGGATCCCCCAGTCTCTAGATTGGCGGCTAGATCTGTGGTATCGGTTGCAGATGGATCATCGCTAAAGGATGCCACTGACAGGCAGATAGAGCTCCTGGTAAAATCCATCTATGACGCCACAGGCGCGTCTTTTGCCCCGGCCTTTGCAGCCGTGTGGGCACTACAAGCTATCTCAGCTTGTCTGGCTGAGATTAATGCGGTCACACGTAATTCTGCTCCGCAGGTTGCGTCTTTGACTTCTCAGGCGTCAGCTTTTTCTTCCTACGCCATGAACGCAGTTTTAGACTCTGCTAGCCGTACAGCGGTGGCATCCGCTAACTCTGTGGCAGTCCGCAGGGCCATGTGGCTGCGCGAATGGAAGGCAGACTCTGCTTCCAAGAGGTTCTTAACCGGTTTGCCGTTTGCTGGCGACCGCTTGTTTGGTGAACGATTGGATGAGATTATTAAGGAATCCAAGGGAAAGGACTCCTCCTTACCCCAGTCCAAACCAAAGAGACCTCAGCAACGGAAAATACAATCGAGGTTTCGGTCCTTTCGTCCCTCCGCCAAGCCCCAATCCTCTTCGTCCAGCAGGCCGGAGAAAGGCCAGAGGAACTCCTATGCGTGGCGGTCCAAGTCACGCCCCCAAAAGGCCGCAGGAGGCACTGCTTCCAAGGCGGCCTCCTCATGACACTCGGCATCCCCGAACCGCATCCTCGGTCGGAGGCAGGCTCTCCCGCTTTTGCGACACCTGGTGGCCACATGTTCAAGACCGATGGGTGAGAGACATTCTGTCTCACGGTTACAGGATAGAGTTCAGCTCTCGTCCCCCGACTCGTTTCTTCAGAACATCTCCGCCCCCCCGAGCGAGCCGATGCTCTTTTTCAGGCGGTGAACGCTCTGAAGACAGAAGGAGTTGTGATCCCTGTTCCCCTTCAGGAACATGGTCGCGGCTTTTACTCCAACTTGTTTGTGGTGCCAAAGAAGGACGGCTCGTTCCGTCCCGTTCTGGACCTCAAACTGCTCAACAGACATGTGAGCACCAGACGGTTTCGGATGGAGTCTCTCCGCTCTGTCATCGCTTCGATGTCACAAGGAGACTTCCTAGCATCGATCGACATCAAGGATGCTTATCTCCATGTGCCGATCGCACCCGAACATCAACGCTTTTTGCGTTTCGCCATCGGGGACGAACACCTTCAGTTCGTGGCATTGCCTTTCGGCCTGGCGACAGCCCCACGGGTGTTCACCAAGGTCATGGCATCTGTTGTGGCGGTCCTACACTCTCAGGGCCACTCGGTGATTCCCTACTTAGACGATCTTCTGGTCAGGGCACCCTCTCAGATGGCGTGTGAAAACAGCCTTTCCGTCGCTCTGGCGACTCTCCAGCAGTTCGGGTGGATCATCAACTTCCCAAAATCCAAGTTGACACCGACCCAATCACTGACGTACCTTGGGATGGAGTTTCATACTCAGTCAGCAGTAGTCATGCTACCGCTGGACAAGCAGCTTTCGCTGCAGGCAGGGGTGCAATCTCTTCTTCGGGGTCAGTCACACCCCTTGAGGCGCCTCATGCACTTCCTGGGGAAGATGGTGGCAGCGATGGAGGCAGTGCCCTTCGCGCAATTCCATCTGCGGCCACTCCAGTGGGACATTCTCCGCAAATGGGACAGGAGGTCGACTTCACTCGACAGGAACGTCTCTCTTTCCCTTGCAACCAAGACGTCACTTCAGTGGTGGCTCCTTCCCAACTCTCTATCGCAGGGAAAATCCTTCCTACCCCCCACCTGGGCTGTGGTCACGACGGACGCGAGCCTGTCAGGGTGGGGGGCGGTTTTTCTCCACCACAGGGCTCAGGGAACCTGGACTCCGATAGAGTCATCCCTTCAGATCAATATTCTGGAGATAAGGGCAGTGTATCTAGCCCTATTGGCCTTTCATCGGTGGCTGGAGGGCAGGCAGATCCGGATCCAGTCGGACAACGCCACTGCCGTCGCATACATCAACCACCAAGGCGGCACTCGCAGTCGTCAAGCCTTCCAGGAAGTCCGACGAATTCTGCAGTGGGTGGAAGCCACAGCTTCCACCATCTCCGCAGTTCACATCCCGGGCGTAGAAAACTGGGAAGCAGATTTTCTCAGCCGACAGGGCATGGACGCGGGGGAATGGTCTCTTCACCCAGACGTGTTTCGAGAGATCTGTCGCCGCTGGGGAACGCCGGACGTCGATCTCATGGCGTCACGGCACAACAACAAAGTCCCGGCATTCATGGCCCGGTCTCAAGATCACAGAGCTCTGGCGGCGGACGCATTAGTTCAGGATTGGTCGCAGTTTCGACTGCCCTATGTATTTCCTCCTCTGGCGATGCTGCCCAGAGTGCTGCGCAATGTCGTCGCGCCATTCTCGTCGCCCCAGATTGGCCGAGGCGGTCGTGGTACCCGGATCTGTGGCATCTCACGGTGGGTCAACCGTGGGCGCTCCCAGACCGCCCAGACTTGCTGTCTCAAGGACCGTTTTTCCATCTGAATTCTGCGGCCCTCAACCTGACTGTGTGGCCATTGAGTCCTGGCTCCTAGCGTCCTCAGGGTTATCTCAAGATGTCATTGCCACTATGAGACAGGCCAGGAAACCAACGTCCGCCAAGATCTATCACAGGTCTTGGAGGATCTTCTTATCCTGGTGCTCTGATAAGGGTTTTTCTCCCTGGCCCTTTGCCTTACCCACTTTTCTTTCATTCCTTCAATCCGGAATGGACAAGGGTTTGTCTCTCGGCTCTCTCAAGGGACAAGTATCGGCGCTATCCGTATTTTTTCAAAAGCGTCTAGCCAGGCTTCCGCAGGTCCGCACGTTCCTGCAGGGAGTTTGCCACATAGTCCCACCTTACAAGCGTCCGCTGGAACCCTGGGATCTTAACAGGGTGCTAACGGCTCTTCAGTAACCACCTTTCGAGCCGCTGCGGGATGTCTCTTTATCACGTCTTTCGCAGAAGGTGTCATTTCTAGTGGCAGTTACATCGCTCCGTAGAGTGTCGGAGCTGGCAGCGCTGTCATGCAAAGCCCCCTTCCTGGTTTTTCACCAGGATAAGGTGGTTCTGCGTCCGGTCCCGGAATTTCTCCCTAAGGTAGTATCCCCTTTTCATCTCAATCAGGATATCTCCTTACCTTCATTTTGCCCTCATCCAGTTCACCAATGTGAAAAGGATTTGCACTCGTTAGATCTGGTGAGAGCTCTCCGGCTCTACGTGTCTCGCACGGCGCCCCTGCGCCGTTCGGATGCGCTCTTTGTCCTTGTCGCTGGCCAGCGTAAGGGTTCGCAGGCTTCCAAGTCAACCTTGGCTCGGTGGATCAAGGAACCGATTCTTGAAGCCTACCGTTCTTCTGGGCTTCCGCTTCCTTTGGGGCTGAAAGCCCATTCTACCAGAGCCGTGGGTGCGTCCTGGGCATTGCGGCACCGGGCTACGGCTCAGCAGGTGTGTCAGGCAGCTACCTGGTCTAGTCTGCACACTTTCACGAAACACTATCAGGTGCATACCTATGCTTCGGCAGACGCCAGTCTAGGTAGGCGAGTCCTTCAGGCGGCGGTTGCCCACCTGTAAGAGGGGGTCGTTTTCGGCTCTTTTTATCGAGGTATTCTTTTACCCACCCAGGGACTGCTTTTGGACGTCCCAATTGTCTGGGTCTCCCAATGGAGCGACAAAGAAGAAGGGAATTTTGTTTACTTACCGTAAATTCCTTTTCTTCTAGCTCCTATTGGGAGACCCAGCACCCGCCCCTGTTCCCTTCGGGCTGTTTGTTCTTTTGTGTACACATGTTGTTCATGTTGAATTGTTCTTTTGGTTCATGGTTTTCAGTTCTCCGAACATCCTTCGGATTGAATTTACCTTAGACCAATTTATAAGTTTTCTCCTTCCTGCTTTTGCACCAAAACTGAGGAGCCCGTGATGCACGGGAGGGTGTATAGGCAGAGGGGAGGGGTTACACTTTTTAAAGTGTAATACTTTGTGTGGCCTCCGGAGGCAGAAGCTATACACCCAATTGTCTGGGTCTCCCAATAGGAGCTAGAAGAAAAGGAATTTACGGTAAGTAAACAAAATTCCCTTCTTTCCGAGAGTCGTAGCTTTTTTATTTTTCCCGTCAATCTTGCTATAAGAAGGCTTGTTTTTTGCAGGACGTATTGGTCTTTTAAGTGAAACCATGAGTTTTACCATATATGGTACTGGAAAACAGCACAAAATTTCCACGTGCGGAAAAATTACAAAAAAGTGTGATTGGACAATGGTTTATGGGGTACTTTATTCACCGTGTTCACTGTATGGTAAAACTGATGGGTGGGTGTGATACTTCAGGTTGGTATGAGTTCGTTGATACCAAACATGTTTAGGTTTACTTTTATATAAGGGGTTAAAAAAAGGTTTGTCCAAAAAATTGGAGCACTTTCTGCAACTTGTAGTGTTCTCATTTTTCGGGATATGGGGCTCACTGATGGCTTATTTGTTTGCATTTGTAGCTGTACCATTTTTGCGCAGATGCTACGTTTTGACTCCCTGGTATTGCATTTTGCTGAAAATTTGCGAAGACCAAAAAACGTAACTTTGCCAGTTGGATTTTTTTTTACGGCTACGCCATCTACCGATCTAATTGATTCATTTTATATTTTGATAGACTGGGCATTTCTGAACTCTGCGATACCAAATGAGTGTATATTTTTTACTTTTTTAACCCTTTGATTTTTAGTGGGGCGAATGGAGAATGATTTAAACTTTTAGTTGTTTTTTTAATTCTATAAAACTTTTTTTTTACTTTTTTTATTTTAATAGTTTCTCTAGGGGTAAGGATTAGCCGTCTGATCGCTTGTTCATTTCTGCTGATCAGAGCGGCAGAGCTCTGATCAGCTGAAATGCTGCTGTCCTTTTAAAGCCAGCCGGCTGTAACAGGATGTGAGTCATGATAGCGACAGGAGTCATCACATAACCCTGTGCTACCATGGCAACCATCGGCTTCCTATGATAGCGTTACGGGGCCTCCTATGGCGGTGTAGAAAGGCAATTGGAATAGTCATGGGCCCTCGTGTGGATTTCCACAGACCTGCGTGTTTTTGGGGTTAATAAAGGAGTGAAATAGGGTATTGTTTTTATCTTATTTTGTGTTTGTGTTTATTTCTTTTCACTTCCAGATTAGTGATGGGGGTAGGGTTTTCATAGACCCTGCCATTACTAATCTAGAGCTTAGTGGCAGCTGTGAGCTGTTATTAATCCCTTATTAGCCTGATTGCCACCGCACCAGTGCAATCGGGAAGAGCCGGGTAAAGTGCCAGGATTGTCAAATATAATGGATGTGACAATCCTGGGTGGCTGTGGGCTGCTATTGTTATAACGCGCCTGCTTTAATCTTATTTTATTTAATTTCCCTTTATTTATTTTTTATTTCCAAAGGTTCCGGATCATTATCCGGAGTTCCCTGAGAACTCCAGGCCCGGGTCCGGTACTCGGGTATTTTTAAAATCGCTCGGATCCTAAATTTTACAGTCCGGGTCTGTCCATCACTAATCAATAGACAAACAAAAAAGTACATGGTGTTTATGTAGTTGTGTAAACAGAAATATGATATTCAAAATTAAAAATGACATGCCATAAGGCAAGCAAAATCAAGAAATGCAAAAAACTAAATTATTGAGTAAATGTAGTAAATATTAGTTGTATCCAAACTGTAATTAAATTGTTGTACAATGTTTTTCTCCACTTTTCTTAGATAATAATCTTTTTTCTTATTTTCTCATAGGCACTTCATTCAGGGAAAATACCCAATCAAAGTCAACATCTAAGTCAATGAGCGGGTCGAGTGAAGTACCTCAAAATTTGCAGACCACCACAGGTATGGCTTTAGCATATACAGATCTCTAAATTATGGATAAAAAAACTATTAAAAATAATTTTAACACAAACAGTCCCATTCTCACACCACATAAAAATACCCAATTAAAGAAAGCAGCCAAAGCTCTCATTGAGCCCAATAGGAGTCCTTGTGTCCAATCTATAAATAAAGTGACTCAAGTTGCGCAAGGGCCTTAAATAGGTTACCACCTCTAACCTCTGATCTATGGCCTTTATAATTAATTTGCTTTACAATTGGAAATTTTTTGGTAGGGATTTTAGGTGTTCCATCTCATGCAGAGTCTTTGTTTTCTCAATGTCCCTGATGCGCTCACGGACTCCCACCTTTAACCCCCTAACCCCTGGACGATTTTTCCGTTTTTGTTTTTTGCTCCCCTTTTTCCGAGAGTCGTAACTTTTTTATTTTTCCCGTCAATCTTGCCATAAGAGGGCTTGTTATTTGCGGGACGTATTGGTCTTTTAAGTGAAACCATGAGTTTTAACATATATGGTACTGGAAAACCGCAAAAAATGTCCACGTGCGGAAAAATTCCAAAAAAGTGTGATTGGACAATGGTTTATGGGGTGCTTTATTCACCGTGTTCACTTTATGGTAAAACTGATGGGTGGGTGTGATACTTCAGGTTGGTATGAGTTCGTTAATACCAAACATGTTTAGGTTTACTTTTATATAAGGGGTTAAAGAAAGATTTGTCCAAAAAATTGGAGCACTTTCAGCGCCATTTTCTGCAACTTATAGTGTTCTCATTTTTCGGGATGTGGGGCTCACTGATAGCTTATTTGTTTGCATTTTTAGCCGAACCATTTTTGCGCAGACGCTACGTTTTGACTCCCTGGTATTGCATTTTGCTCAAAATTTGCGAAGACCAAAAAACTTAACTTTGCCGGTTGTAATTTTTTTTTACGGCTACGCCGTCTACCGATCATATTAGTTCATTTTATATTTTGATAGACTGGGCATTTCTGAACTCTGTGATACCAAATGAGTTGGTATGAGGCGGGGCTCGGCGGCTCTGCTCTGTGTGGGGCTGCTCAGCTCTGTGCGTCTCGGCTCTGTGCGGCAGGCAATGAGGCACGGGCCATTCTGAATATGGCGGTGAGCGCTTTAAATAATGGCGCCTAAAGTCGGCGCATGCGCAGATGGAGCTCTCGGCTTAATCTTTCATCTGCGCATGTGTGGCACCACTGAGGCTTCAGTCGCCACAGAGGTACTGCACCTCATCCAGAGGTGTGGTATTCCATCTTGAGTATGAAGGAGGTCATCCACTGGTTCACACAAAAGCACAACACCCTGATTCAGCAACACCTCATCAGAAATGGCAAGGGAGTGCTGTACCTGAAGCCAGGCTGAAAGGGTGGAGTCTTAGGAGTGGGAAAACAGTAGTAAAGTGGGAACAGGAATGTGAGTGTGGAGAGGGAAGGAGAAGTAGAGGAGTGAAGAGACCTTTGGTCTGGAGCTGGTTCACCTCGACCCAGGGCCAGACAGAAGGGGTCCCAGGGACCACGGGAAGTGCACCAGCCACCTGTGGCCATGTTCCACATACAGCAACCAAGTGGAGGAACTTGGCCGCATATCGGGGACTGGTCCCTAGGCTACAGGAGAAGAACCTACGTACTCCGCTAGTAAAACCAACGGCTGAGGTGACTGCAAGCACATAGGCCACATCCATACACGAGTTCACTGGAAGGTGACTTTACAGGGCCAAGGGATAGAGCTTCACACCGCCCAAAAGGGCTCGCGTGCACTGGCACAGGGCTCTGTGTACGAAGGCGCAAAAGCAGGAGGGAGAAGCAAGCACAGGAAGGCGACCAGGAAAGGGACAAATAAAGAATTGCTCCGGACTCGACCTCCGAACTACCCGAGATCGGCTGGAGCCCTTCACAGTGATACCCAGCACTCTAAAGGCGATCACTGGCTAGTAGTGTTACCTTGGAACCTGCTACAGTGAGTAAACATCTTGAGACTGCATTCCTGTGTCGCTCCGTTATTCACCTGCGCCTCCGGCTCTGCAAACCACCACCATCATAGACTACTACCACCACCATTCGCCCCAGGGCCCAGCTCTACCTGTGGACAGCTATACCAATAAAGCTACATCACCAACTGACCCCGGGGTCCCATCCGCAGCGTCGGCTATCTCTGGCCGAATACCACAGGTGCCATCACGAACTACCATCCCCATCATTCATCATCATCTCTTTCATCTTTATTAAATGACACCGCCGGGGTCATGGAACCGGGCCTTGCCACCGTGGCGTCCCAGCAGCAGAAACGTGGCCTGGTAACAGTGCCCCACGGCCCCGGTTTGTGCGTCACATGCGACGACTCCGGCCACCATTATTTGAGGCCCTCACCGCCATCTTCATAATGGCCAGTGCCTTATCCTCCACACAGAGCAGCGCCCGCAGTGGGTCCCCTCTGTACCACTCACAGCATCAAAGGACTCCAGTATCACCCCTGTCACCTGTGATCCCTGCTCCTCTGCCGCTCTCCTCCTTGGTAAGACACCATCGAATTATAAAACGGACACCATATGGGGTTTTTTCCCTCCAAATTTGGGATGCATCTTATAATCTGGTGCGTCTTATAAAACGAAAAATACGGTATACAGCAAAGTCTTGCATTGGAACTGTTTTTCATTTGGAACTGGAGGTACACTTTAAGATATTTTGGTTGCGATTCATCTAGAATGGCGTTCACACTGGTCTAATTAGGGGGCATGAAGAGTCAGATGCTCCTAATTCATGAAAAGGTTAAACTGGTGTGATCAGAGACAACTGTAAGGCAAGGTTCACACTGTGTTTGTGCTCACTGACGGCATACCCTCCAGAGGTATGTGCCTGATTTTGGCCACAGTCAGGATGGATGTCAAGGCATTCGTCTGCTGTAACGGCTCACTATCAATATGATCGCATATTGACTCTACACCCACCTTTTTTTTTTTAACAAAACATGACTTGCAGAATATGGCGACAGAAGCCAAATTGTTTTTGTAAAAATTTTTTGAGCAGTAAATTAAAAAATAAATATATAAATTTGACATCCCATAATCATGACTCTTAGAAAAAGTTAAAAGATCGCTACCAGATAACCAAAAAGTGACCAGTGCTATTACAAACAAGTAAAAAATTAAAGTGACATTACTGGCGTTTTTTTTTTCACCATTTCCACTTATTTGGTAAAATAAATGGTGTCATGCAAAAATAGCAAGCCCTCTTGCTTCTAATACTAAAAAAGTTATGGCTCCCAGTAGGAGAGGAAAAAAAATGACAGTATTCTGGGAAAAAGTTCTATGTCTGCGTCATTACAACCTCATGCTCAGGGATTGTTACGCCACAAATGTCCTGTCCATAGTCAAAGCAATCTGATGTACACCGTACACAAGTATTGGTGCTCAACTCTAAATCATTAAATTCAGGTCTTTTATATGGTCCCACTGCCACAGGTATATAAATTCCAGCCTCTAAACATGCAATCTGTTCTGCAAATATTTGTGAAACAATAACAAATTCTAAAGAGCTTACTGGTCACTGATCATGGTGCTGTAATATGTTGTCACAAGTCATTTCATGAATGGCAAAACTGACCTGGTTTGGTGTTGAATAACTTGACTGGCCCTCAAAGAGTCCTAACCTCAACCCCATCAAACGCCTTTTGGCCTGAACTAGAGATTGCAAACCAGGTCCTCTCGTCCATCATCAGTGGCTGACCTGATAAATCAACAAAGTCTGCATAAAAATACCTCAGAATTCGTTAGAAAGCCTTCCAAAAGAGTGTAAGCTGCAATATCAGCAAAGCGAAATGACCATGGATTTAGAATGAAATGTCATAAAAGCTCCTTCCAATGTAATGTGTAGACATCACGATACTTTCTTCATCGTTCCTTATGGGAGACCCAGACCATGGGTGTATAGCTTCTGCCTCCGGAGGACACACAAAGTACTACACTCAAACGTGTAGCTCCTCCCTCCGGGCTATATACACCCCCTGGATGACAATCTAACCAGTTCAATGCTTTGTGTTTCAGGAGGTCACACACACACATGCATTCTCTGATTTTTAATTTTTAAGATTTTTGATTTCAAAGATATGGAAGAAAAGCGGGTCCAGTCTGGACTCCCGGCATGTCCCTTCTCACCCCACTGTGTCGGCGGTGCTGTTAAGGTTGACTTTACAAGGCTGGAGCCTTCACATGCCGCGCTCCTTCACCATCCTCTGAGGCTCTGGCTTGAAGTGGGAGCCATCACGGTCCTCTCTGCTTTGCAGGAGACCGGTCTCCATCCGCAGCCCTGTCAGGATTCTGCCGGACGGAGCGCTTAACCCCCCCCAGGGACATGGCCCTGCGTCTCAAAAGCTAAGTATTGAGACGTTTCTCAGGGGTCCCGGGTACATTTATTATGGGGAGAGTGTGTCTTTTGACTTTGCTGTAAATTCCGGCCGGTTCTCTGGGTTTTTCCTGAGAACCGCGCCGAGGGTGCCTGCTCGTCGGCCGCATGTAAAAATCTAGGCCCCGGCTTCAGTTGCGGCCTAGTTTCGGTTTCAGCTTCCCCTGCATGTCATTCATGCAGGGGAACAGTGTGGCTCCGCCCACCGGCCGTTCAGCAGAGGGGAGGACACTCCTCTCTGAGGAGATGTTTCCCTCCCCTGTATCTCTCCTTGGCCCTCCGGTTTCCCGCTCTTGGGCTAATCCCCGCCCCCCCTCCTCACTCCAGCTCCATTTTATCAGCGTTCTCACACTGATCGGCGCTGGCTGCTGCAGCTGCTGCATCCTGGAAAGCGCTTCACTGGGGGTCCGAGCTGTGGAATCCGGAGGGCACACACGGTCTGGTAAGCCACAACCTCTGGTTGTGGGCTTTATTATACACTCTCAGGGGGTCATTCTACAGGAGTGTATTCTTTACTGCAGAGCCTCCACCTCAGCAGCATGTCTGTCACTAGGAGCAAGTCTGCTAAGCTGTACGCTATATGACTGCATGTAAGCTCATTCTGCAAGAACCGAGCACTTATCCACACTGTGATGCCTGCTCTAACATGGTGGTGCCTCAGCCTGGAGCCTCTTCAGGGGTCCCTCCGGCTGCTCCGGCCCCGGTGGCTGAACCCCCGGCTTGGGTAGCATCTTTTTCCAGAGCTATCTCCCAGTCTTTTGCCGACTCCATGGTACAGCTGTCCCGGACTCTGCTGACCATGAATCAGCCCCCTTCTCAGGGCGCCTCTGCTGCTCCGAGCTCTGCAGAGCTCTCAGAGCATGTTTTAGGACCCCGTCCTCCTAAACGGAGACGCAGGAACCCTTCTCCTTCCTCGTCCCACGGCTCTGATTCACGAGCTGAATTGCAGGGCGAGGAGGATACTTTTACTGTGGGCTCAGACGCTACCTCTATGTACCCCATTGACTTATCTGAGGGTGATGCGGATGTTAGTGACTTGATTGCATCCATTAACTCCGTACTGAACCTCAGTCCCCCAGTGTCAGAGGAACAAGCCTCTCTGGTAGAAATACACCAGTTTACCTCTCCTAAGAGAGCTAGGAGTACGTTTTTTAACCACTCCAGTTTTCAGGCCACTGTTACCAAGCCCAGGGCCTGTCCTGACAAACGCTTCCCAAAGCGTAGTTCTGATGACCGTTTTCCCTTTCCACCAGAGGTGGTTAAGGAGTGGGCTCAGTCCCCAAAGGTAGACCCTCCGGTGTCTAGAATCTCAGCCCGGACAGTCGTATCTGTGGCCGATGGCACCTCTCTTAAGGATCCCACTGACCGCCAGGTTGACCTTCTGGCCAAATCTGTATATGAGGCGGCAGGAGCCTCGTTCTCCCCGTCTTTTGCAGCAGTGTGGGCTCTTAAGGCAGTCTCTGCCTCTCTGGCGGAGATACATTCCCTCGCCAGGGACTCTATACCCGAGATGGTTGCCTTAACTTCCCAGGCTTCGGCTTTTTCGTCCTACGCCATGTCTGCCATTCTGGAGGCTTCTCACCGCACGGCGGTGGCTTCCGCTAATTCTCTCGCGATCCGCAGGATTTTGTGGCTTCGAGAGTGGAAAGCAGACGCTTCTTCTAAGAAGTACCTTGCTGGGCTCCCCTTTGCTGGGTCCCGGCTGTTCGGTGAACAACTGGATGAAATTATTAAGGAAGCTACTGGCGGGAAGAGTACTTCCTTGCCACAAACTAAAACCAGGAAACCTGTCCAGGGCAGGAACCAGTCGAGGTTTCGTTCCTTTCGTTCCTCTAACTGGTCATCCTCTAAGCCCTCAGCCTCGTCCACTAACTCAGCCAAGGATCGTAAACCCAACTGGCGCGCGAAGCCGCGTCCTCAGAAGAACGGAGGAGCCGCTGCCACTAAGGCAGCCTCCTCTTGACTATCTGGCTGCGCCAGCAACGTCCTTGGTCGGTGGCAGGCTCTCCCTCTTTGGCGACGTGTGGTTTCAGCACGTCTCCGATCAGTGGGTGCGGGATATCATCTCCCACGGCTACAGGATAGAATTTTCTTCCAGCCCGCCAAACAGATTTTTTCTGTCCATTCCCCCCTGCTCCAAAGCCGCCGCCTTCTCACAGGCCGTGGCATCCTTGCAGGCCAACGGTGTAATTGTTCCGGTTCCCGCCCGGGAACGGTTCAGAGGTTTCTACTCAAACCTCTTCCTAGTCCCCAAGAAGGACGGTTCCTTCCGGCCCATCCTGGATCTCAAGCTTCTCAACAAGCATGTTCAGGTGCGGCGCTTTCGCATGGAATCTCTGAGATCAGTCATTGCCTCAATGACCCAAGGAGATTTTCTAGCATCCATCGACATCAGAGATGCCTATCTGCATGTGCCTATTGCGGTTTCACACCAACGTTGGCTACGCTTTGCAGTCGGAGAGGAACATTTCCAATTCGTGGCTCTCCCCTTCGGGTTAGCCACGGCCCCTCGTGTTTTCACCAAGGTCATGGCAGCAGTGGTTGCGGTCCTGCATCTCCAGGGGTTGGCAGTAATCCCCTACCTGGACGACCTTCTAGTCAAGGCCTCATGCAGTGCAGACTGCCAGCGGAGCGTCTCGCTCACTCTCGACACGCTTGTTCAATTCGGGTGGCTTGTCAATCTGCCCAAGTCCACTTTGACCCCGACCCAGGAACTTACGTACCTAGGGATGCAATTCGAGACTCTGCCGGCACTTGTGAAGCTGCCCTTAGTCAAACAGCAGTCCCTTCATCTGGCGGTGCGCTCTCTGTTGAAGCCCCGCCGTCATTCCATCAGGCACCTCATGCAGGTGCTGGGTCAGATGGTGGCGTCAATGGAAGCGGTTCCCTTTGCCCAGTTCCATCTGCGTCCCCTGCAGCTGGACATTCTCCGCTGTTGGGACAAGCGGACCTCTTCCTTGCACAGGCTAGTGGCTCTGTCGCCGCAGACCAGGAGCTCTCTTCAGTGGTGGCTTCGGCCCCTCTCTCTGTCACAGGGACGCTCCTTCCTGACTCCGTCCTGGGTGATCCTCACCACGGATGCCAGCCTCTCCCGCTGGGGAGCAGTATTTCTCCACCACCGAGCACAGGGCACTTGGACTCCGTCCGAATCAGCCCTCTCGATCAATGTGCTGGAAATCAGGGCTGTTCTTCTAGCTCTCGTAGCCTTTCACCACCTGTTGGCGGGCAAGCACATTCGAGTCCAGTCGGACAACGCGACAGCGGTTGCCTACATCAATCACCAGGGCGGGACTCGCAGCCGCCTGGCGATGTTGGAGGTTCAACGAATCCTTCAGTGGACGGAGGACTCCAAGTCCACCATATCCGCAGTCCACATCCCAGGCGTAGAAAACTGGGAGGCCGATTATCTCAGCCGTCAAACCGTGGACAGCGGCGAGTGGGCCCTGCATCCGGCAGTGTTCAGGTCAATCTGCCGCAAGTGGGGCACTCCGGAAGTGGATCTAATGGCATCCCGGCACAACAACAAGGTTCCGGTTTACGTGGCTCGCTCCCACGATCCTCAGGCCTTCGCAGCGGACGCGCTGGTTCAAGATTGGTCCCAGTTCCGTCTGGCCTATGTGTTTCCTCCTCTAGCGCTCTTGCCCAGGGTTCTGCGCAAGATCAGAATGGAGGGCCGTCGGGTCATAATCATTGCTCCAGACTGGCCCAGGCGAGCTTGGTACCCAGACCTGCTCCGTCTGTCCGTAGAAATGCCGTGGCATCTCCCGGACCGCCCAGACCTTCTCTCTCAAGGTCCGTTTTTCCGCCAGAATTCTGCGGCTCTCAGATTGACGGCGTGGCTCTTGAGTCCTGGATCCTGACGGCTTCAGGCATTCCTTCTGAGGTCATCTCCACTATGACTCAGGCTCGGAAGTCTTCCTCGGCCAAGATTTACCACAGGACTTGGAAGATTTTCCTGTCCTGGTGTCGCTTTTCCGGCCATGCTCCTTGGCCGTTCTCCTTGCCGACCATCCTGTCCTTTCTACAGTCCGGTCTGCAGCTAGGACTGTCCCTCAATTCCCTCAAGGGACAGGTGTCGGCTCTGTCGGTATTATTCCAGCGGCGTATCGCCCGACTGGCTCAGGTGCGCACCTTCATGCAGGGCGCATCTCACCTCATTCCTCCTTACCGGCGGCCTTTGGATCCCTGGGATCTTAATCTGGTCCTCACGGCCTTACAGAAACCCCCCTTTGAGCCTCTTAGGGAGGTTCCTTTGTTTAGACTTTCACAGAAAGTGGTTTTTCTAGTAGCCATAACTTCTCTCAGGAGAGTCTCTGATTTGGCTGCGCTCTCTTCGGAGTCACCTTTTTTAGTGTTTCACCAAGACAAGGTGGTTCTCCGTCCGACTCCGGATTTTCTCCCTAAGGTGGTGTCTTCTTTCCACCTTAACCAGGACATTTAGTTGCCTTCCCTTTGTCCGGCCCCTGTGCATCGCTTTGAGAAGGCGTTGCATACCTTGGATTTGGTGCGGGCGCTCCGAATCTATGTGTCACGCACCGCCGCTTTTAGGTGGTGCACCTCACTTTTTGTGCTAACCACGGGTCAGCGCAAGGGTCTCTCGGCTTCTAAACCGACCCTAGCTCATTGGATTAGGTCGGCCATCTCCGATGCCTACCAGTGTTCTCAGGTGCCCCCACCGCCAGGGATTAAGGCGCACTCGACCAGAGCTGTCGGTGCCTCCTGGGCTTTCAGGCACCAGGCTACGGCTCAGCAGGTTTGTCAGGCTGCCACTTGGTCTAGTCTGCACACCTTTTCGAAGCACTACCAAGTGCATGCTCATGCTTCGGCAGATGCGAGTTTGGGCAGACGCATCCTTCAGGCGGCTGTCGCCCATTTGTGAAGTTAGGTTTTGCCTACTTCTCAGTTTGGTTTATTTCCCACCCATGGACTGCTTTGAGACGTCCCATGGTCTGGGTCTCCCATAAGGAACGATGAAGAAAAAGAGAATTTTGTTTACTTACCGTAAATTCTTTTTCTTATAGTTCCGACATGGGAGACCCAGCACCCTCCCTGTTGCCTGTTGGCAGTTCTTGTTCCGTGTGTTTCACCGGCTGTTGTTGTAGACAGAGGTTCCGGTTTTTCCGAGTTTTACTCTATCTCTACTTATGGGTGGATGTCCTCCTTCAGCTTTTGCACTGAACTGGTTAGATTGTCATCCAGGGGGTGTATATAGCCCGGAGGGAGGAGCTACACGTTTGAGTGTAGTACTTTGTGTGTCCTCCGGAGGCAGAAGCTATACACCCATGGTCTGGGTCTCCCATGTCGGAACTATAAGAAAAAGAATTTACGGTAAGTAAACAAAATTCTCTTTTTCTTTGTCGCTCTATTGGGAGACCCAGACAATTGGGTGTATAGCTACTGCCTCCGGAGGCCACACAAAGTATTACACTTAAAAGTGTAAGGCCCCTCCCCTACTGCCTATACACCCCCCGTGGGATCACGGGCTCCTCAGTTTTCATGCTTTGTGCGAAGGAGGCTAACATCCACGCATAGCTCCACTGTTTAGTCAGCAGCAGCTGCTGACTTTGTCGGATGGAAGAAAAGAGGGCCCATACTAGGGCCCCCAGCATGCTCCCTTCTCACCCCACTTTTGTTGGCGGTGTTTGTTAAGGTTGAGGTACCCATTGCGGGTACGGAGGCTGGAGCCGACATGCTGCTTTCCTTCCCCATCCCCTTAGGGCTCTGGGTGAAGTGGGATCCTATCGGTCTCCAAGTACAGGAGACCGTGCTCCGTCCACAACCCCTGGGAATCTGCTGGACATGGAGCTGAGTATCGTCAGGGACAGGGCCCTGCTACATTAAGGTACTCTGGGTCCCCGTACAGATCGCGCACACACACCAGCATTGCTGGGTGTGTTAGTGCGCCGGGGACAGCAGCGCGGCGCGCTGGTGCTTTACTCACTGCAGCTTTGCTGAGTGAGTTTCTGTATTAGGAACTGCCGCGCCGGCCGCGGCTGGCGGTTTTTTACACTGCGGCGCGGCTGGGACGTGTGGTGCGCCGGGGACTTCCGCGCTGGCCGTGCTTATACGACGGCCGCGCTTATAAATCGAGTCCCCGGCTTTTGCGGCCTAGTTCCGTTTCGTTCCCGCCCCCAGGCCTGCCAGTCAGGGGAAGGGCGGGACGCTGGTCAGAACGTCAGCGCCGAGGGTTGGAGTCTGCTTAGCATACTCCAACCCCCCTCACTAGGCACAGTGGGACGCTAGTTTCCCGCACTTTGTCTGGGGCACGCCCACGGCCCACCCCTCTTCACAGGACGCCGGCAGCCATTCCTGTTTGCAGTCTGAGTGGAGAAGGGACACGAGCTCTGGGAGACCCAGGCACGGGATTCTGGCGGTCACACACCCGCTTTTCAGCGGGCGGTAAGCAGCCCTCGAGGGCTCACCCCACTAGTGCCGCAGTGTTCATTTGTACTTTATGCTTGTATGATACATTGCATTGTACGGTCGCTATTCTTGGCTATATACCCTCCTAGATTGCTAGACAACAGCATGTCGTCCGCAAAAAGCAAAGGGGCCAAGACACAGGCTTTCTATGCTACTTGTACCGCATGTAAGGCTGTTCTACCGGCAGGTGCCACTGACCCCCATTGTGTGCAATGTTCGGCCCCTGTAGCACTTGCTCTGCCGGGGCCTCTGCTAGAGGTGGCCCAAGGAGAACCACCTGTGAACACTGTCCAGGTGACAGGGACGGAGTTTGCAGTTTTTGCTGATAGACTGTCGGTGACTATGTCTAAAATCCTTGAGACTTTGCAGTCCAGACCGGTAACTCAGACCATGGGCACTGTTGATTCAATGCTCCCTGGTTCCCCTCTTTTGGAACACATCCGTGCTCCGGGGGGGTCCCATGCATCCCGGGGTGATGGCTCTGACACGGACGACAGTCCCAGACAGCCTAAGCGAGCTCGCTATGAGCGACCCTCGACTTCATCACACTGGTCAGGGTCCCAGCAGGAAGGCTCTCTGTTTGATGAGACAGAGGTTGCTGATCAGGATTCTGATCCTGAGACCGCTCTCAATCTGGATACACCTGATGGGGACGCAATGGTGAACGATCTCATAGCGTCCATCAATAAAATGTTGGATATTTCTCCCACAGCTCCTCCAGTGGAGGAGTCAGCTTCACAGCAGGAGAAATTCCATTTCAGGTATCCTAAGCGTAAATTGAGTACTTTTCTGGACCACTCTGACTTTAGAGAGTCAGTCCAGAAACACCACGCTTATCCAGATAAGCGTTTCTCCAAACGTCTTAAGGATACACGTTATCCCTTTCCCCCTGACGTGGTCAAAGGCTGGACCCAGTGTCCAAAGGTGGATCCCCCAATCTCCAGGCTTGCGGCTAGATCCATAGTTGCAGTGGAAGATGGGGCTTCACTTAAAGACGCCACTGACAGACAGATGGAGCTCTGGTTGAAATCCATCTATGAAGCTATCGGCGCGTCGTTTGCTCCAGCATTCGCAGCCGTATGGGCACTCCAAGCTATTTCAGCTGGTTTGGCGCAGATTGACACTGTCACACGTACATCTGTTCCGCAAGTAGCGTCCTTAACCTCTCAAATGTCTGCATTTGCGTCTTACGCTATTAATGCTGTCCTGGACTCTACAAGCCGTACGGCAGTGGCGTCCGCCAACTCCGTGGTTTTACGCAGAGCATTGTGGTTAAGGGAATGGAAGGCAGATTCTGCTTCCAAGAAGTGCTTAACCAGTTTGCCATTTTCTGGTGACAGACTGTTTGGTGAGAGATTGGATGAAATCATTAAACAGTCCAAGGGTAAGGATTCATCCTTACCTCAGCCCAGACCAAATAAACCCCAACAGAGGAAGGGACAGTCGAGGTTTCGGTCCTTTCGAGGCTCGGGCAGGTCCCAATTCTCCTCGTCCAAAAGGACTCAAAAGGATGAGAGGAGCTCAGATTCTTGGCGGGCCCAGTCACGCCCAAAGAAAGCAGCCGGAGGAACCGCTACCAAAGCGGCTTCCTCATGACTTTCGGCCTCCTCTCTCCGCATCCTCGGTCGGTGGCAGGCTCTCCCGCTTTGGCGACATTTGGCTGCCACATGTCAAGGACCGTTGGGTGAGAGACATTCTGTCTCACGGGTACAGGATAGAGTTCAGTTCTCGTCCTCCAACTCGATTCTTCAGAACTTCTCCGCCTCCCGGCTGAGCCAATGCTCTTCTGCAGGCGGTGTGCTCTTTAAAGGCAGAAGGAGTGGTGATCCCTGTTCCTCTTCAGGAGCAAGGTCACGGTTTTTACTCCAATTTGTTTGTGGTGCCAAAAAAGGACGGGTCTTTCCGTCCTGTTCTGGACCTAAAACTGCTCAACAAGCATGTGAAAACCAGGCGGTTCCGGATGGAATCCCTCCGCTCCGTCATCGCCTCAATGTCTCAAGGAGATTTCCTAGCATCAATAGACATCAAGGATGCTTATCTCCACGTGCCGATTGCTCCAGAACACCAGCGTTTTCTACGCTTCGTTATAGGAGACGAACACCTTCAGTTCGTAGCCCTGCCTTTCGGTCTGGCGACAGCCCCAAGGGTCTTCACCAAGGTCATGGCAGCAGTAGTAGCAGTCCTGCACTCTCAGGGTCACTCTGTGATCCCTTACTTGGACGATCTACTTGTCAAGGCACCCTCTCAAGAGGCATGCCAACACAGCCTGAACGTTGCGCTGGAGACTCTCCAGAGTTTCGGGTGGATCATCAACTTTTCAAAGTCAAATCTGACCCCAACCCAATCGATAACATACCTTGGCATGGAGTTTCATACTCTATCAGCGATAGTGATGCTTCCGCTGGACAAACAGCGTTCACTACAGACAGGGGTGCAATCTCTCCTTCAGGGCCAGTCGCATCCCTTGAGACGCCTCATGCACTTCTTGGGGAAGATGGTAGCAGCAATGGAGGCAGTCCCTTTCACGCAGTTTCATCTGCGTCCATTACAATGGGACATTCTCCGCCAATGGGACGGGAAGTCGAAGTCCCTAGACAGGAACGTCTCCCTTTCTCAGGCGGCCAAGGATTCTCTTCAGTGGTGGCTTCTTCCCACCTCATTGTCAATAGGAAAGTCTTTCCTACCCCCATCCTGGGCGGTGGTCACAACGGACGCGAGTCTATCAGGGTGGGGAGCAGTTTTTCTCCACCACAGGGCTCAAGGTACGTGGACTCAGCAAGAGTCCACCCTTCAGATCAATGTTCTGGAAATCAGAGCAGTGTATCTTGCCCTACAAGCCTTCCAGCAGTGGCTAGAAGGCAAGCAGATCCGAATTCAGTCGGACAACTCCACAGCGGTGGCATACATCAACCACCAAGGAGGGACACGCAGTCGGCAAGCCTTCCAGGAAGTCCGGCGGATTCTGACGTGGGTGGAAGACACGGCATCCACCATATCCGCAGTTCACATCCCGGGCGTAGAAAACTGGGAAGCAGACTTCCTCAGTCGCCAGGGTATGGACGCAGGGGAATGGTCTCTTCACCCGGACGTGTTTCAGGAAATTTGTCGCCGCTGGGGGAGGCCGGACGTCGACCTAATGGCGTCCCGGCACAACAACAAGGTCCCGGCCTTCATGGCACGGTCTCACGATCTCAGAGCTCTGGCGGCGGACGCCTTAGTTCAAGATTGGTCGCAGTTCCGGCTGCCTTATGTGTTCCCACCTCTGGCGCTGTTGCCCAGAGTGCTACGCAAGATCAGGTCCGACTGCCGCCGCGCCATCCTCGTCGCTCCAGACTGGCCAAGGAGGTCGTGGTACCCGGATCTGTGGCATCTCACGGTAGGACAACCGTGGGCAATACCAGACCGGCCAGACTTGCTGTCTCAAGGGCCGTTTTTCCATCAGAATTCTGCGGCCCTGAGCCTGACTGTGTGGCCATTGAGTCCTGGATCCTAGCGTCTTCAGGATTATCTCAAGAGGTCATTGCCACCATGAGACAGGCTAGGAAACTATCCTCTGCCAAGATCTACCACAGGACGTGGAAGATATTCTTAACTTGGTGCTCTGCTCAGGAAGTTTCCCCCTGGCCATTTGCTTTGCCTACGTTTCTTTCCTTCCTGCAATCCGGGTTGGAAAAAGGTCTGTCGCTCGGCTCCCTTAAGGGACAAGTCTCTGCGCTATCTGTATTTTTTCAGAAGCGCCTAGCACGACTTCCTCAGGTACGCACGTTCCTGCAAGGGGTTTGTCATATCGTCCCTCCTTACAAGCCCTGGGATCTGGGATCTGAACAGGGTTCTAATTGCTCTCCAGAAGCCGCCTTTCGAGCCTTTGAGGGATGTTTCCCTGTCTCGCCTTTCACAGAAAGTGGCCTTTCTAGTAGCGGTCACGTCTCTTCGGAGAGTGTCCGAGCTAGCAGCGCTGTCATGCAAATCTCCCTTCCTGGTGTTTCACCAGGACAAGGTGGTTCTGCGCCCGATTCCGGAGTTTCTCCCTAAGGTGGTATCCCCCTTTCATCTCAATCAGGATATCTCCTTACCTTCTTTGTGTCCTCGTCCAGTTCATCAATGTGAAAAGGATTTGCATTTGTTGGATCTGGTGAGAGCACTCAGAATCTACATTTCTCGTACGGCGCCCCTGCGCCGCTCGGATGCACTCTTTGTCCTTGTCGCCGGCCAGCGTAAAGGGTCGCAGGCTTCCAAATCCACCCTGGCTCGGTGGATCAAGGAACCAATTCTTGAAGGCTACCGTTCTGCGGGGCTTCCGGTTCCCTCAGGGCTGAAGGCCCATTCTACCAGAGCCGTGGGTGCGTCCTGGGCATTACGGCACCAGGCTACGGCTCAGCAAGTGTGCCAGGCGGCTACCTGGTCGAGTCTGCACACTTTTACCAAGCATTATCAGGTGCATACCTATGCTTCGGCGGACGCCAGCCTAGGTAGACAAGTCCTTCAGGCGGCGATTGCTCACCTGTAGAAAAGGGCCGTTTTTATGGCCCTATCACGAGGTATTATTTTACCCACCCAGGGATTGCTTTTGGACATCCCAATTGTCTGGGTCTCCCAATAGAGCGACAAAGAAGAAGGGAATTTTGTTTACTTACCGTAAATTCCTTTTCTTCTAGCTCTAATTGGGAGACCCAGCACCCGCCCCTGTTTTTTTGTATACACATGTTGTTCATGTTGAATGGTTTCAGTTCTCCGATATTCCTTCGGATTGAATTTGCTTAAACCAGTTTATTGGCTTTCCTCCTTCTTGCTTTTGCACTAAAACTGAGGAGCCCGTGATCCCACGGGGGGTGTATAGGCAGTAGGGGAGGGGCCTTACACTTTTAAGTGTAATACTTTGTGTGGCCTCCGGAGGCAGTAGCTATACACCCAATTGTCTGGGTCTCCCAATTAGAGCTAGAAGAAAAGGAATTTACGGTAAGTAAACAAAATTCCCTTCTTTGTCAATATAGTGTGTAATAGGTTCTGCTTCTTCCAATGGTGAGAATTGGAGTTTGCTCCTTTGCTGATGTGTAACTATGTGCGTGAGATTTCTAATCAATCGGTTTTGGTATAAATTTCAGCAAACCCCAAAAAGAAGACGGTCAAAATGAGAAATCGGGAGACAGTCCATCCCTGTCAGAAGCCAAGGTAAGCACTAAATATAGCTGTCATTTCGGTAGCTTTATTATTATAAGGCTCTGTCTGTGGTGTAACCCTTACCTCTGGAGTTATGGTATTTGTTACTGCAAAAGCTACAGATACCTGAACTCAGACGGGTTCTTGGGTAATCTGAAAATACCAAGTTTTTACCCAATCTTCAACTCTTTCAGAAATAGAAAGTAAAGGAGGATCTGTGCCGCCCCCATGCCAGAAGCCAAGCTGCTCGGATCAGGATCCGCGGTGGCTCGAGGGGTCTCCGGACCCGGGGTCGTGCGGCCACTCAAATGAAGGGGGTATTTACATGGGATTGTGTTAGAGTTCGTGACGCCACCCGTGGTATGTAGTAATTTGGAGTACCACCACTGCAGTTGGGAGTACCCGGGGGTGATGGAATGGGGCAGCCAGGTGTTAGAACCCTCCATGGGTAGGGGGATGCCCCGGGACTCGGTAATGGCGAGGGGGGAGTGTCGTTGGGTGCGAAGGGGGTCACTTGCGTACTCAGTCCATTAAGCTGACACCAACAACTGGATAAACCAAAGTTCTGGATACCGTTGCCGCTGAGGGGAGCTAGTTCGGGTCCCGTCCCCAATGGTGCTGCCTGGCGATCCGTGACCTGCCTCCTGGCACTGTTTACTTCTCTGTTGGTCCCGGTAGTATGGAACTTGCCAGCTCCCGCTCCCCACTGTGGCTAAGTGTGGGAGCTTGCTCTCAGGGTTCACGCTTGGGATTTTCTGTTTTAGTGGAAAGTGCTATCCCACTCGTTGCGCTAGTACCCCGATTTTGGAGCGGGTGGAGAGCGGATCTTGAAGGCTCCATTCTCGTCGGGTAAATTGCCAAGTTGCCTGAAGCTACTCCCTGACCTAGGGTCCATGTACCCCGTCTTGTCCTGGTCCCAGCCCGGTGATGGTGCAAGGCCGCCGGCTATCCTCCTCGACAGTTCCGTGCCCCTTGCCATGATCCCCTAGCCCAGACCACCGTCTGCTACCTAGATAGTTTCCTAGGAGCCCGGCTCCTGACCTCCTCTCTCCTTCACTTCCAACACACCTCTCTCCACTCCTGACACTCCTGTCCTCCTCTAACCAACCCCCCAAGTGGGCGACCCTATTCCACTCCGGCAGTCCACTGGTGTGTCTGGTGGTTGTGGTGCAGAGTGTACGTAGGATTTAATTAGCTGATGTAGGCAACACCATGTAGTTGGGGACCCATAACCAAGAAGGAGGTGGATATTGCACAGGAGGGCAGATAGTGCAATACCCTGTGACGACATGATAGTCCAGGGGCGTCACGGATCCAACATTTTTCCAAAAAGACGTGTTTACTAGAATTTCTGTTTTGGATCTCCCAACTTTCCCTTTTAGGCTGGTGACTACTGCGATCCTCGCATGACACTCGGCTCACGCTGGCAGCACAGCGGGAGTCGAGTGTCACTGCGACTGAGGTCTGATCTTGCGATCGGACCAACAGCTGCGGGGGCGGGCCAACTCTGAGGAGGGGCGGGCCAGCACTGAAGAGGGTAGGGCCGACGCTGAAGAGGAGAGGGAGGGATTTATCTCCCTCTCTCCTCCTTTGCCGGCTATTCCCATTCTCGCTCTGCACCAATGTCCTGCGAGTGCAGTGTGATGTTTCTCTTGCTCCATAGACTTGAATGGGTGTGAGAGAAACAGACTTGCATTGCACCCACAGCATGCTGCAACTATTTTCTCCGTCCGATTAGGGCTGAGAAAATAATCGCTCATGGGTGCTGGCACATAGGTTAATATTGGTCCGAGTGGAATGCTATGTTTTATCGCATTCCACTCGCTCCGATTTTCATGCCGTGTGTCTTAGGCCTTAAGGCTGCTTTACACACAACGATATCGCTAGCGATCTCGTTAGCGATGTGACACGCCAGATCACAGATACGATTTGTCGAGATCACACATAGGTCGTTTTTTGTAACGCCGATCACATGTGCGATCTAGGCAAATCGTATCTGCGATCTGGCGTGTCACATCGCTAACGAGATCGCTAGCGATATCGTTGTGTGTAAAGCAGCCTTTAGTCATATAATTTGTAACATCACCGGACCACACAGCAGGTTCTTCACCTCTTATCTCTCTGTTCCAGTATAATACATCTCTCCAAGAACATTCCCATGTACCTGTACTGTTATTATGTACATATTCTCCTTGCAATTTGTAGTATGGACCGTCTGCAGGTGCAATTCGTAGAAATGGCAGCTTTTGTCCTTTAGGTCATGGACTGATTTGGACACAAATGAGACATTATTGAACAACACTTTACACAGTCTCTACCATTCTTTCCCAGTAAAATGTCTGGTAAAACCTCATTATACACATCTCAGCTGATGCAGAACCTCATTATACACAAACCTCACCTGATGAAGAACCTCATTATACACACCTCAGCTGCTGTATGATCTCATAATTCACCTCAGCTGCTAATGTTGCATTATACTGATAGAATGGCTTTCATACCTACACTATACCATTGCATGTGATGTGCAGACAGCAGTGATGCTATGTAACGTATGAGTAGAGATGAGCGGACCCAAACCTTAAAGTTTGGTATTGGTATGGAACATAGAATATACAAAAAAAACAATCAGTGTTTAAGTCGGGTGCTGTGCGTATGCTGAGCACCCAGTAAAACATTTCTGTGCTGAGGTACACTCAGTGCTCGGGTACGCTCAGAGCTCAGGTACTCTTAGTGCTCGGGTACGGTCGGTGCCCAGTCCTTTCTGAGCTGCTTGCAGTGTGTGAACGCCTTGTACTGGGGGTAACGACTTGCAGTGTGTGAACGCCTTGTACTGGGGGTAACGACCATGTGATCAGATGTAGTGCGGACCAAAAAAAACCTCCACCTACTCGCCCGAGGAAGTGATTTGTGTATGGTTGGCTGCATGTGGGCGGAGACTCAAATTACCAATCAGTGTATTTCAAATGAGGTTCAGGTGAAGTTTGGGTCCAGAACAGAACTTTTTCTAAAGTCCGGCTGATCCCGCCGAACCAAACTTTCATAGGTCTATAATCCATATGCTCTCTAGCAAACTACAGACGGACCCGGACATGAACTGGCTTAACCAGGGGGACATGTCTGGCAATGCAGGATCGGAGTCCCTGGTGGCGCAGTGTGTTACTGATGGTAGACTTTGTTTTGGGGGTCCCAGCTCTATGCAGGTCATTCACTAGGTCCTTCGTGTGGTTTTGGAATCACTGTTCTTGTGATCATTTTGACCCCACAGGGTGAGATCTTGCATGGAGCCCCAGATCGAAGGAGATTATCAGTGGTCTTGTATGTCTTCCATTTTCATATGATTTCTCCCACAGTTGGTTTCATCACACCAAGCTGCTTGCCTAGTGCAGATTGTCTTCCCAGCCTGGTGAAGGGCTACAATTTTTTTTTTCTGGTGTCCTTCGACAGTTCTTTGGTCTTCACCTTATTGGAGTTTGGAGTGTGACTGTTTGCCGTTGTGGACAGGTATCTTTTGTACTGATAACTTCAAACAGGTGCTATTACTACAGGTAATGATTGGAGGACAGAGGAGCCTCTTAAGGCTGGGGCCACACTGGGCACTACTGCGATGCTCGCATGAGACTCTGCTCGCGCTGGCAGCACAGCAGCAGCCGAGTGTCATACGAGTGTGCCTGCATCTGAGGTCCGATCATGTGATAAGACCTCAGCTGCAGGAGGCGGGCTGGCACGGAGGAGGGGAGGGAGGGATTTCTCTCCCTCTCTCTCCTCCGTAGTCGGCTATTGCCATTCTCGCACTGCACTGGCAGTACACCGGTGTACCGCGAGTGCAGTGCGATTTTTCTCTCGCCCCATTCACCTGAATGGGTGCGAGAGAAAGAGTCTCAGCTTACAATCGCAGCATGCTGAGATTGTTTCCTCGGTCCGATTAGGGCTGAGAAAATAATCGCCCATGTGTGCTGACACACAGGCTAGAATTGGTCCGAGGGGAATGCGAATTTTATCGCACTCCACTCGCACCGATTTTCTCGCCGTGTGGCTTAGGCATAAAGAAGAAGTTACAGGTCTGTGAGAGCCAGAAATCTTGCATGTTTTTAGATGACTAAATACTTATTTTCCACCATAATTTACAAACAAAATCTTATCAAAACAGACAAGGTGATTTTCTGGATGTTTTCTCATTTTGTCTCATAGTTGTGGTCTACCTATGATGTCAATTACAGGCCTCTCTCATCTTTTTAAGTGGGAGAACCTGCACAATTGGTAATTAAATACTTTTTTTCCCCACTGTAGATACTATGTAAAGAGATAGATACTGTATAACGAGATAGACAGACATTTAGATAGATCATTATTATATATAGGGTTAGATAAATGGATAGCTAGATAAATAAATAATAGAAGGAGGATGAATAGATAGTTACAGGTCTAAGCATTTCAAGCAGATAGAGCTTCAAATAATGGCATGATTAAGAGCAGTCTAACAGCCCACATCTAGCCCACCCGTAGCGAGCACAAACACCGAGCAGCGCCGGCTGCCCCTGCACAGAGCAGCGCCCACAGCCCCAGCACTAGGCTGCAGTGAACATCTGGGCCTCCCCACCTCCTGTGACCCTGCTCCACCACTGCTGCCACCCCACCTCCCCGGTAAGACACCACCGGATTATTAAACAAACCCCATATATTTTCATCTTTATATTTGGGGTGCGTCTTATAAAATGAAAAATACGGTAGATAGAGGGAGAGCTAAATAGATGCTATAGAACGAGATAGACAGACAGATAGATAGAATAAAGGAGGATAGATAGAGATGGATAGATAAATAGATGGATAGATAGAGGGATACATAGATAGAAAAAAGGAGCATAGATGGATAGAAGAAAGGAGGATAGATAGCTAGTATATAAAGGGATAGATAGATTGAATAAAGGAGGATAGAGATATATAGATAGACAGATAATAGATGGATAGATAGATAAAGGGATAGAGGGTTAGATTATAGAAGAAAGGAGGATATATAGATAGATAATAGATAGTATATAAAGGGATAGATAGATAGATTGATAAATAGATGGAGGATAGATAGAGAGATGATAGATAGAGGGATACATAGATAGAAGAAAGGAGGATACATGTATAGAAAAAAGGAGGATTGATAGATAATCTAATAAATAAAGCTGAGTGTGTGTGTGTGTGTGTGTGTGTGTGTGTGTGTGTGTATGTCCGGGATTGGCATCTGCACCATCGCAGCTACAGCCACAACATTTTGCACACTCACACTTCTAGACCCGAGAGCGTAATAGGCTATGTTTTGAGGGGAAATTTTAACCCCGCGCTTTACAGTTATTCACCAAAAAACCTGCCTCCATTAAAGCGAATGGAGCTGGGAGCCACAGTGCAGCCAGAACTTCAGAAGAATGCGCAGCCACGCTCTTATATGGAATGTTGGCATGTCACAATGCAGCCAGGGAAAGAGGCAGACACAGACAGGGAAAGAGGTAGACACAGACAGGGTAAGAAACAGACAGAGACAGACACAAAGAGACAGACTGACAGGGAAAGAGACAGACACAGACAAAGAGACAGAAAGACACAGGGAAACAGACAGGGAAAGAAAGGGAAAGAGAGACAGGGTAAGAGACAGACAAAGAGACAGACACAGGGAAAGAGACAGAGGGAGAGAGGGAAAGAAACAGACAGGGAAAGAGACAGACAGGGAAAGTGACAGAGATAGATAGACAGACAGGGAAAGAGATTGAGACAGACAGGGAAAGAGACAGACAAAGAGATAGAGAGAGAGACAGAGAGATATATACAGAGGGGGAGACAGACAGAGAATGGGAGAGAAACAGAGAGACAGTTACTATCCCGGGCGTTAATATATTCTATTTATACATTCTGTCCCGGGAATGTTAATACATTCTATTTTGTTAACAACAGTTATTAACCCGGGCGAAGCCGGGTAGTACAGCTAGTAGTATATAAAGGGATAGATAGATGGATAAATAGATGGAGGATAGATAGACAGAGAGATGATAGAATAAAGGAAGATAGAGAGATGGCTAGATAGAGGGATACATAGAAGAAAGGGGGATAGATGGATAGAAGAAAGGAGGATTGATGGATAGAAGAAAGGAGGATAGATAGCTAGTATATAAAGGGATAGATAGATAGATAGATATTGCACACTATACAGGACACACACACATCCTGTACATAACATGACACATACAGACAGCACATAATACATTACACATATGACACCGCACGTTATGCTCCTCTATGTAGCTGTTTTCTTTTTCCAAAGGAAAGGAGGCACCACTCCCCCATCTCTCTGGTAAAGATGGGAACAGACAGGACACAGAGCCCACAGGAGGGGAGGGCATCCCCTGCTGGAACCTGTGCACAGCAGGAGCAACAAATGAAACTCAGTTGCTGCTCCCTTTGGCACCCCCTTTGTATTCTGCCTGCCGGCACCCTGTGCGATCGCACCAGTTGCACATAGCTAAAGCCGGCCATGATGGTAGTGACGAATCATGTGCTGACCCCTGTCGCTTTCATGATGTATTTCCTGTCAGAGCCGACAGCGCTGGCACTCACAGGAAAGAACCATTTCTGCTAATCAGAGCTGTTTAGCTCTAATCATCAGAAATACAGAAGCAATCAGACACTGCAGTGATAAAGTCCTCTAGAGGGACTAGTAAAACAAAGAAAAAATGTATAAAAAAATGTTTTGAACAATATGAAAAAATAAACCCTAAAAATTTGTCACCCCCCCCATTCGCCCCATTGAATATATGAAAATAGAAGTTAAAAAATATACCCATATTTGGTATTGCTGCATTCAGAAAGGCCCAATCTATCAAAATATACCGTATTTTTCGGACTATAAGACGAACCGGACCATTAGACGCACCCTGGCTTTAGAGCAGGAAAATAGGAAAATAAAATTTTAAGCGAAAAATGGAGTCATGACACACTGTTATGGGTCGAGGATCTGCTGCTGACACTATTATGGGGGTAATGTCCCCAAATTCTCTACTAAGGTACCCCATCCTGGTAATGATCCTCATGCCTTGTATATACAGTATCCTGCTATATATCCCATCCTGGCATATGGTCCCCTCCTGCTATATACGGTAACCCATCCTGGCAAATACCCCCAACCTGCTATATACCCCCATCCTGCTCATATACCCCAATCCTGCTCATATACCCCCATCCTTCTCATATACCCCCATCCATCCTGCTATACACCCCCATCCTGTGGCACATAAAAAAAAAAACGTTTATACTCACCTCACTCCCTGCAGCATCGCTCTTCCTCCGTCTGTGTCAGCGGCAGCGCCGCAGAGAGGAGCCGTCCTCGTTCCCTTGCAGCATCGCAATGTCCTCCTGGCTGCCGGCGGCCGCTGAGTGGAGCCGTCCCCGTTCCCCTGCAGCATCACGATGTCCTCCTGTCTGTGCCGGCGGCTGCGTGTGAACACGTGCGCACAACGATGACGTCATCGCTGTACGCACCGCTAGTCTCCACTCAGCGGCCGCCACCGTCAGCCAGGAGGAGATTGCGATGCTGCAGGGGAACGGTGATAGGTGAATATACTAATTCACTGCACCCCACGCTGATGATAATGTGCGGGGGGCAGTGAATACAGCCGCACATGATCACTCCAGGCTGTAGTTGCCAGGGTGATCATGCGGGCGGCTGTTTATCCCCCGCCCATCATCCCGCCCACCTGTCAGCGCCGACTTCAGCGCTGAAAGATGGGCGGGAGGATGGGCGTGCATATTAAATTAGCAGTTCCACGTGGTCACGGCAGGCGCTGCTGAAGCCTGCTCGTGCCCCCGATGACCCGCTCCACCGCAGCACCCTCATTCCCCGCAGCCCTACATTCAGACTATAAGACGCACCCCCCCACTTTCCCCCAACATTTGGGGGGAAAAAAGTGCGTCTTATAGTCCGAAAAATACGGTAAATTAATCTGATTAGTATATGATGTGGTGAGAAAAAAAATGTCAAACACCAAAATTAAGTTTTTTGGTTGCGGAAAAAGTTTTTAAAAATGCAATAATTGGCACTTAAAACGTGGTATGTGTACAAAAATGGTATGATGAAAAACGCCAGCTCAAAACATAAAAAATAATCAGTCACAGAGCCCCAAATCACGAAAAATAAGAAGAATATGGGTCTCAGAAAAATGGTGCCAAAAGTGCGTTTTTTTGTTTGTTTTTTTGTCAAACTTCTGAATTTTTTGAATTTCTTAGATAAAGGTAAAAGTATAAATGTTTTGGTATCAACGAACGCATACTGGCCTGAGGCATCATATGGACACATCAGTGTTACCATAGAGTGAACACGGTGACTAAAAGACCCCAAAACCAATCGTGCAATTACACTGTTTTTGCAATTTCACCACACTTGGAATTTTTTTTCCAATTTTCCAGTACACTATATGGTAAAACTAATGATTTCTTTCAAAAGTACAACTCTCAAACGTACAACCCTCAAAAAGCAACCCCGCATATGACAAGATTGACAGCTCAAAAAAAAAAAAAAAAATTATGGCTCACTGAAAAAGAGGAGGAAAAAACGGAAAATCGCCCGCTGGTGAAGGGGTTGACACCATGCTCATCCTTCACATTTTAGGCAAAGTATCCATTTCCTTTGTTTCAAATATCTCCTAAATGTACCTACTACTTTGAATATGCACCAAACAATCTAATTATGCTTTTATCTAAGACTAACATCCTCAATAAACCAAACATCCCGCTCCCGTCTCCATGACTTTTCTCAGGCTGCACCAATTCTCTGGAATACACTACCCAGGGCAATTTGATTACTCTCAAATACCCACAGTTTTAACCTCTTCACCAGGCAACCTGTTTCCACCCTCCAGACTAGGCCAATTTTATCAATTCTGACTAGCCTCACTTTATAAGGTAGTACCAGTGCTTCTTAATAAATTAGACTATCATCCAAAAGTTAATTAATTTCAGTTATTAAATACAAAAAGTGAAACACATATTATACAGAGATCTATTTCAAGTGTTTATTTCTGTTAATGTTGATGAAAACCCAAAAGTCATTATCTCAGAAAATTAGAATTACCACAAAACATCTGCAGAGGCTTCCTAAGCATTTAAAATGGTTTCTAAAGCTGGTACAGTAGGCTACACAAGCCAGGGGAGGACTGCTGATGTAACGTCCTGGACTAGCCAGGTAGTCACAGATAGACCCCCGAATTAAACCTGTCCCTCAATAAGGTAACATCAGCCAACCTTAACATCAGCCAACCTTTAAAACCCTAGTCACCACTCTCAGGGTTGGATGGACACACCAGAGGGCGTGACCAGTTGGTTGGTGCACACCCACCTAAAGGCTACTTTACACACTGCGATATCGGTCCCGATATCGCTAGTCTGGGTACCCGCCCCCATCTGTTGCGCGACACGGGCATATTGCTGCCCGTGCCGCACAACATCGCCCACAGCCGTCACACATACTTACCTGTCCGGCGACGTCGCTGTGACCGGCGAACCGCCTCCTTTCTAAGGGGGCGGTCCGTGCGGCGTCACAGCGACGTCACTGAACCGCCGCCCAATAGCAGCGGAGGGGTGGAGATGAGCGGGACGTAACATCCTGCCCACCTCCTTCCTTCCTCATAGCGGCCGGGAGGCTGGTAGGGAGAGCTTCCTCGCTCCTGCGGCGTCACACGCAGCGATGTGTGCTGCCGCAGGAGCGACGAACAACCTCGTTACTGCTGCAGTAACGATAATTGGGAATGGACCCCCGTGTCGCCGATTAGCGATTTTGCACGGTTTTGCAACGATGCAAAATCGCTTATCGATGTCACACGCAACGGCATCGCTAATGCGGCCGGATGTGCGTCACAAAATCCGTGACCCCAACGACTCCGCATTAGCGATGTCGTAGCGTGTAAAGCCCGCTTAAGAGTTCAAACAGCCTGGGGCTGGAGAAGAGTCAGTTCCCAGTAGGAGTAGTCTGAAAAGAGGAGTGTGGAGTGCAGCAGGCCTGTGGTGACTGACAGGTGCCAGGGTCTTAGCCCTGGTACCTCGGCTAGGAGGCATATGGTGGCCTAGCCTGCAGGAGCCGGGAAGACGGCTCGGTGGAACCGTGGTGGACCGGGACAGGGTAGTAGCCCGCCGGTACCGACCCGGGGAACCGACTCGGAAACCGGAGCACACAGCGGGTACTCAGACCCTGAAACGAGGTCCAGAATCCACTGGACCGAGTTAATTCACTGATTGCGGTCTTGACTATAGGTCCTTTCCCACCCAATTCCCGACTGAAGACAACAGCCCAGCGAGGGGATTAGAAAGCCACCGCACAGGCAGAGAGATTCCACGGGCCAGCGTGTGCGGGCAAACGGGCTCTGCGGACATATACACAGTTGGGAACGGACTCCCATCGCTGAAGCGCAGGAGCCCAAATACACTACACAGTGCAGGAGAAAGGCCAAGACTACCAAACCGGGTGGGGGAGCAGGCGCAGCCGGCTGCGGGCACCGACCACCATCAACTTTGTTTACCAGAGACTTGTGTGTGTCAATAATAGTGAGTACAACAGTGCCATCCGGCCGCATACCGCCCTGCATCGCCCAGCTTCTACTACTCTCAACGGGTCCCGGGGCCATCATTCCTGCCCACGGAGGGGTTAACATCTTGCTGCATCACCATCTCCCCCGGGTGCCCCGTAACCGCAGCAGTGGTGTCTACACCTTCACCACATCCCGTGGGTGGCGTCACGAACTCAAACACGGCTCTGGCCATACACCTACCTACCCCCTAAGTAGCGCCAGCATGCTTTCGGAGCGAAGTGCGCCGGGTCCGGAGGCGCTCGAGCCACCCACCAACGAGCCCGGATCCGAGCGGCTCGGCTGTGCGGGGCGGTACACTGACTTGACAGATGTCCAGAAGGCAGTCATTGACACACTCCACAGGGAGAGTAAGCCACAAAAGGCCATTGCTAAAGAAGCTGGCTGTTCACAGAGTGCTGTATCCAAGCATATTAATGGAAAGTTGAGTGGATGGAAAAAGTGTGGTAGAAAAAGGTTAACAAGCAACTGGGATAACCGCAGCCTTGATAGGATTGTTAAGAAAAGCGAATTTAAAAATTTGGGGGAGATTCACAAGGAGTGAACTGCTGCTGGAGTCAATGCTAAAAGATTCACCACACACAGACATATC